>NW_021319733.1:511404-563306 GCF_001605985.2 Dendrobium catenatum | reverse complement strand
CGCTCCCCCCCCGAGTCTACTCGCGGCCCGTCGCCGCTCGCAAGAGTCCGCATCCGCGCAGCCCGCACACGTCCACTCCCGCCCGCTGCCGGCCGTCCCGCGCTCGATGCCCGTCGTCCCGCCGCCGCCAGAAGCCAAATCGTGTCGGGTCGGGTCCGAGTCCGAGTTTTAAACCCGTTTACATACACGGGTCGGGTTAAGGTCGATCCGTATGAATAAAACACAGTTCCGAGTTCAACCCGAACCCGACCCGTGACCCGAAATTGACACCCCTAGCTAATAGTGATTGTTTAGGCTAAGGCCTGGGAAGGAGCAAATCCTAACAAGCTTCTGGAGAAAATAAACTGATTCTCATATTGGAAGGGAAGGAAAATATATGGCCAATGTAACTAATGAGGTTGGTGACAATAATCAATGCGGCTCTTGGTGTAATTACGGTCGATTTCCCTTGAGAACTCTGCAATTAAGCGTGCGCATAATGAAGTGTTTATGAGAAAGTGACCTCTTGGGAAGTTACATGAAAATGAATAAAACCATAAAGTTCAGTTTAGTATAGGATGGGTTGAGCCAAAGCAGGCAATACCTTGCACAGTATGGGTATCATAACCTAATCTCCTCTAGTACGATATGTTATTCAGGGATGAACCAAGCACAAGATGGTAAATTTGTGACATCCTAAATCAAAAGATGACGATCTAAAGAAAGCGAGGATTTATTCCAAAGGCTAATGCTTGAACAAAGAGTGACTCCTAGCAAGCTTCTATAAAGAGGGAATGACCTAAATCTCATGTTGAAAGAGGAGGAAAGGAAATTAGGCTATATAAATAAGGACTTGAGCAATAACATGCAATCATATTTTGTTGTAATAAGTGGATTTCCCTTTGGGATTCCACAACTAAATGTGCTTGTAATGGAGCACAACATTTGGAATGAGTGATCTCCTAGAAATTCCACAAAAAATGATAAAACCATATGGTTCAGCATGAAATAGAGCAATCTAAGCTAAAGAAAAAAACACATTGCATAATATGGTATGGGTTGTTCAACAAATCAAAATGATTGAATTATATTTTATAGAACCGTATGCATGCCCTTCACTACAACTAAGGGAGATTTATTCCTTGATGTGAGAGCTTATGGTGAAGTTGCTAGAAACTAGGAAAAGTAAATATGAACCAAGAGGATTTCAAGTTAATGGAAAGCGATCAGTCATAAAACATGCCCCGACTTGATAAGAATGCTCATTTTGTTTCCAATTTGGTGGATAACAACACACATGACCAGAACCTTTAACACAAAAGTATCTATTTTAAATCCCCTCCCCGTGAAAGTAGTAATGATGGTCAAGGACCTATCTACTCTCTAAGTGTCAATCTTCTACATGTTTAATAGCTTCAAGCAATTTTTCATAATCTTGAGTCTATCAGTATTCAGTATTATGCTGGGCAATAGTGTGAAAGCTCGACAAATGAATGCCACCTCGATTTTTGCTCGTTGTATTTACCAGCATATAGAAATTCAACATCTCCCACTCCTGATGGCAAGTGTTTCCAATCAATGGAATTCAAGGTCGTACATAGATGACTCTAGTTAATGAGAGAATGATTCAACTCTCTATCTTTAGCAATGAAGCCTCACACTTCTTTTCCAAATCCTCCCTGGATTCATCAATGTAATTTGAACTTGGGAATGGGCATTCTAGTAGTGAAGGCCACCACCACAAAGGTTGTCGTAAACCAAACTACCATCATAAGAGGGGCAATAAGAGCATGGTCACTGAAGTTATGAGTGTGAGGCTGTGAGCCACAATAGAAGAAGTAAATCGCAATATGACACAAAGGCAATAAGTGTGTCCTGACTGAAAGATTGTCATTGTTGATACATTAGAAAAGTTGCAAAATTAAGTTAGATTGCCTATGTCCTAATGTAATCTTTTTTTTTTTTTCATTTTAAAAAATAAGAGGCTAAACGTGTCATGGTCCTAGTCAAGATTGAGAAGGTTGGGTAGGTTTTTTATCCAAGTAGCCAAATCATGCTGCTTAGTTGGTGCTTTTACCATACTTTATGAGTTGGTGAATTAGAAAATAAGAAGAAAACGATCAAATCATACCAAATTAATTTTTTAAACAATAGTTCAGACTACCACACAAAGCAAAAGTCCATTTTTAACAAAAGCAGACTCATACTCCAATAATTAGCATATCGACTGAGGTGCTCGCAGTTTGCTGACACTTTAGCAAAATCCAAGGGAGGCTTTAATCAAATAATTATACTTGTAAAGTGTTGATCCTCCGAGAAGAAGAAGAGGTTTTGGCCCTAAGACTAGGTTGCAAACTTCAAGATCATCAAGATTGTCTGATAGAAAGATCAAACACCAATATGAATAAATGAGGCAAGCTCTCGAAGCTATTGAGTGGATAGCAATACTTCTAACAATCTCAGTAATTACCAACTACGTTGCTGAGCTCCAGCACACTGTGGACCGATTTACCCAGAAGTGTTGAGTGCGAGAGTTTGTACCCAACAATGGCCAGCTGACATGATAAACTTAGTTAAGGGTTTAGCTACATTACGCGTAGCTGAAAACTCCTTTCGTGTCCATAAATAAGGCTTGGAAGAACGTGAAAGAGCCTGAATTTGGATTCAGGGACCTATGAAACGAGACTCTGCACTTAGACCTACATTATTTTCTCTCAATGCATTTCTCCCTTCAAAGATTACTCCCCTATGAACTCATAAAATAATTTCAAGTGTTGATCTCTCGTTCGGATGATTCCTTCCGTCCGTCAATAATGGTTGGTTAGGGTTTAGCATACCTCTCGGATGGTTGTATAAAGGAGAGGTCCGGCGCTAGCTTGAAGGTGGGCTCGACTGGGAAGTCTGAAATAGGGTCGGAGGAGTCGAATAGGGTTTCCCGCTCGTCCCTCTCATCGATTACCAAATCCCCGGTGTAACCGACAAGGGCAAGCAGCAGCTCGTGCAGCATTTCTTCTCATTCACTCGTCCCCTTCTCTCTGTGCTCGGCGTAGGGAATTAGTAGTGACCACTCTTTGCAGAGGACCAGAGGCTATTAGTGATCATTGTACCAGTCACCACAGAGAATTCCCCTTTGATAACTGAGACCTTCGATTTTCACCCGTGAAATGCACGTGTGATAGAAAATTAAAATGAAACGTTTTATTTTTTTTTTTTATTGCTTAAAGTATATAAGTTTTATTTTATATAGCTTAAATATATATATATATAAATATATATATTTTTTTTTCTTCTTTTGAATAAAATTATCCCTTTGATAATGATATAGGATATAAATTTTTGTGGTAATGAGAACACAAAAGTTACATTATACATGAACATGTTGATAGAGCATTTGTGCACATCAAAATTGTCTATCTTACTTTAATGAAATGATCATTTATACTTTAAAAGGTCTATTAAATATGGCCACCAATGTTTTGCATAGATTTGAACGTTATTTTTGAGAAAGGGGAAATTCCTTTGAGAGTCATGATATAACATACATAAGAAATACATAATGTTCTCACTAATATTTAAGAAGTAATCAGTGGATTACAAGGAAATGAGTCATATCACATGGGACACAAAGAGAAACCAACCCAAGAAAACATTGGGCCAACTCTCGTGGGCCAACCAAAGAAGGTAGCCCATCTCAGGGGAAAATGGAGGATCTTGTCAACTAAATAACTCCCCAGGGATGTAGCCATCGCAATGATTCAGCCTTGCCATGATAAGTACCTTCATCCGCACTCAAGTTCAACAATAGGAAAGCACTTGCTCAAAAGAACCTTTGACTCAACCCCCCATGGCCAACCAACCACTGAGCTCATCTTCTTTGTAGCCTCAGTTCACTTGCCTTTCTCATATATGCAATCTAAGGCTTATTATCACATATCGCTAATGGCTCTCGCACATCACTCAGCTATCAAGCACCTCTTGCTCAATTCCCACTCACAGACTCGCCCAGTATACACTTGGCATTATTGAACTCACCTGTAAACACTTAGTATTACTAAGCTCGCCTAGAGACAAATCATCATAGCTCTACAGTCCCCGTTCTCCCTTAACCAACCAAGAAGCGATACATGTCTAGAATAAATTGTGTAGCAATATATTTTTTACTTTTTATTGGTGTAGCTTTTCCAATAACCTTGATATCCTTATAAATAAATGGTGAATATAAACATTTTAGAACTTGTATCCTTTGATTGATCTACTGATTGGTCTTTTATTGTGCATTTGATTGAGCTTTTTGAACATTTGTATTACAGTTTTTCTCAAGCATGTCATTTTCTCTCCATTCTCATATAGTTTCAAGGGCCTCTACTCATAAAGTCGGCTTGCTAGTAAGGCTTTATGTCATCCACAAATATATTTGAATCCAAGATTAATGATACAACTTACAACCTAGTTTTGCAACCATTGGAATACCCTTTGTGACGAGGTATTTATAATTTTTTTAAAACTCTTGAGTCCATATGTTTATAAAGACGACACACCATTACATGTAATGATTAAGTAAAACAGGCATTGCTTCATTTTAATGAGTTGTAGATAATACATGCAACTATTTGATGAAAAACATTGTATGAGATCTTAATCCATTTGTATCATATGAAAATCCATGTGGTTTGTAGGAAAATTGATAGTGGTGCTCTTGACTATCATCAATTTAATATGATGGACAATGAAAGATGTGCAAGAATAAATTATTTTATCATTCTATAAATAATAATATTCTAAAATACTCTCTAATCTCTCTCAACATATATATATATATATATATTATGGATATTCTGATCCTTGTCACTTGATGAATATGTTCTCTCCGACCTTCATCACTTGACTATGGCTCTACTAACCAAATGAGCAGACCAATATTATCTTGAAAGCATCAATTATTTCATTCTTCAAATATGTAATGTGCTATATACAATGCATATTAAGTCAATTTCCTCTTCCAAGGAGGGGCATTATTTGTGATCAACCACCAACACTAGTAGATTCATGTTAACTTGGCAATGCCCTGTGATTATTCCCCCTTTTCAGGAGTTTCCATATAAAAACCCCGGTTTATTACACCCCTTTCTTTTTTGTTTGTATCTAGATATTCGTATAAAGCTAGGATGTTAAACTTTATATTTCTCTATAGCCGCAAATATTATAGGATGCAACAATTTGACGTCGTTTGTGGAAACTTAATTCCTGACTTAGGGGCAACCTTGGTTATAACCTCAAATGTGTTTATGGCTAAGAAAAATTCCTCAAACATTTTTGACATCCAAGATAATGCCATTAGCACCTATTTTTTTAATAAATGCAAGGATGATTCAAGTAAACTTCAAGTGCTATACAGTCTTATCTAAACTTATACTTCTCGGATAACATCTTAGTCTCGACCTGAAAAAGGCATTAATGGTCTAAAAATAGACTATTCTTTGCTTTTTATTTGGGGGGATACACAGTATTATCTCCCTCCTAATTAAGATATAATTGATCCCAAGACGATTTCAGTTAACCTATTATACACAAGTTAACGTTATTGAGCAATGATTTAACAAATAACCTCGGATAGGTCAAACATCATTGATGAATTCCCTTGACCTCTTTCACACAAGTTAACGTCACTAAGCAATATTTTAATAAATAACCTCGGATAAGTCAAACATCCTTATTGATTCCCTCGACCTCTTCCACATATGCTAACATCAGTAAGCAATGCTCTGACAAACAACCTCTGATAAGTCAAATATCCTTGGTGGATTCTCTTGACCTCTTTCGCACAAGTTAACATTAATTAGCAACGCTCTAACAAATAACCTTGGATAGGTCAAACATCCTTTATGAATTTTTTTGACATTTTCAATACAAGTTAACGACACTAAGTGATGTTTTAACAAACAATACCAGGAAGGCTTTCCCATGAGGTAGACTCAAAAGAAAGCTAGTGGTGGACAATGTCCTCACTAGAAAGATTCTACGGTGGCAAGTGGAAAACAAGTTCTCCATTCATAACTTTGCTAAGAAAATTAAGTCACCAGTTCTTATACTTTTGTTCACTTGACTAGAAGAAATCAAAGATAAAATTACACCTCTCTCACACTAAAAATGAAATATCTCGTCTCTAGGTAAATAAAATTTAACTCTTTTCTTCAGCATTCAATAGTAGTCAAATATTTGACCAACCAATTCTTTCCAAAAATTATTTCAAACTCTAGTAAAGATAAGACTATTAAATCATATTTGAATTCTTTACCAATTATTATAATATTAACTAAATATGAAACACTAACAATTTAATAATCTCTAGTATATAACCAAATATTTAGACTAGGAGTAAAAATAATAGGTTTGATATGTAATTTTTCACATAATACCTCATATATAAAAGAATGAGATGCAACATAATGAAAAAGAACTCTAGCCGATAAGTTTGAAATATTGATTGTACTTGTGACCGCTTTAGAATATTCCTTGGCTTCTTGAGAAGTTAGAGCAAAAACTCAAGCTGGTGCAGATCATGTCGCTTCCCCTGATACTTCTCTTTTTATCTTGAAAGCTGGTTGGCTCATTTGTGACTTAGCACCCCTATACTGCTCTATCCTCTGATTACCTTTTAATTATATGACTCCTTGGACATTTTTCAGACAATTTCTTTTGATATGACATGGCTCTCCGCATAGATAACACTTTTATGAATTGATTAAACATTTTTCTTGGATGGGAATTTCCATAATTTGCATATGTTGATATCACATGAAGCCATAGAGGTTGTTGTTGTTGGCCCTGGTGAAATTTTTATCTTTTTTGATTCACCACCTCTATGATTAAATGACCTATTTTTCTATCAACCTCCCATTTCCATTTTACCATATACATATCATGTTCCAAAAGTCTAGCACTTTCAATAAGTTTAGTAAAATACATTATATGAAGAGGAATTAAAGGTTGTCTTAATGAATCTCTAAGGCCCTTAAAAAATCTATAACATTTTTTAGTTGGAGTATTGATAAGCTGCATGGCATACTTCGATAAAGATGTAAACTCATATTCATATTAAATAATAATCTTAGCTCCTTGCTTGAAGTTGACAAAACGCTCCTACATTGCCTGCCTTGTTAAAGGAGGAACATACCACTTCGTAAAAACCTGTTCAAATTCTTCCAAAATAATTAGTTATTTAGTTCTACCTTCGTATTTTTCCAAATGTTGTCCCCTCCACCATTGTTCTATCTCACCTTCCAATATAAAAATTGGAAGGGATGTATTTTTATCTCTAAGACATTTCATCCCATTCAAAGTTTTCTCAATCTTGATTATCCAATTCTCAGCAGTTATGACATCTACTACCCCTTTAAATAAAGACGGCTTTAAACTCTGAAAAAAGTTTTAAATATTTATCTACTTTCACATTGACCTGAGCACTTGCATCTATATCTGCACTATTACCAAGAGTTGTAGGAGTAACTAATATAGTTGTAGGTAGAACACTAGGTGTTTCAGATCCTACCAGAAACTAAATATTTTTCATCATTCACATTATCATGTTCATCATCAACATTTGCATCATAGTCCTTGCCATTACACTGACAGCATCAAACCATACTGGTAGATTATTAACTCTATGTATTACCTTCAATTGGTGTAATATTTTTAGTACCCTTAGGTGTCATTTCATATTGAAACAACTAATCATTAGTCCTTTATAGTCTGAATTGTATCATAAAAGTAATTATAGAGTTACTAAGAGAATCTAAAACATCACAATAATTTAACAATCTACATACTTCAGATGTAAACTCACATACACTCTTAAATAATAAAACCTAAAATTCATTAATTTTGAGCCTAATTTGCTTCAACTTTTTTCTAGCATTTTCTTGTAACAAAAACGGTATTAAAAACTAGTGAGTCATGAAACTATGAAGCTTATAAAGTAATGCAATTCAATTAAAGGAATTTTATGAAATATTATAGAGAATAATGAAATTAGAATTATGATTAAATTAATTCATAAGATAATTGTAAAACAAATTGAAATAAATTCAAGATTATATTTCATTTTATTTAAAGTGTGTACTGAATATCATAATTAGCCGTCTAAGGTCCAGACTATTATTTTATATAGTTAGCTTTCATAAGAATGTTTAATGGAGTCTAGGTAAAATTGACATTATCGTCATTGAATTACATGGAGCTCCTTTTACCTCTTTTGTGATCTCTTTTGCCCCACCTGCGACATAAGTATTATCTCATTTCATACACAATCTTTTCTAATTTGATTTTTATTAGACTTCAAAATTAAGAATTCATACCTCTTTGTTATGTTTCATTCTTTCATAAAAAAATCTATGTACTATACTACTTGCATAAAAAGGATATGTTTGCAATACATAATGTAATGTGTTTCTTTCCAAAATATTATCAACTAGGAAAAAATTAATTTAAACAATCATATCGCATCTTATTTTAAACTTCAATTATTCAAATATACATGTGGTTGTGCATATATATATATATATATTTTTTATGTGGTTGTGCATATATGAATACTTGGATGTATACTCATATTCAATAAATTGAATAATTAATATCTTTCTCCCTTCAGTTCATTCAATTACAAGTGTATATGTCTAGAAATGATAATTCAAAATTATATTCCTTACCTCTGTAATTAGTTATCTCCTCAAATTTGACACCTTGCGCCCTTTTTCTTTTATAAATTACCACATAATCTCCCATCTACATATACTAATTGAATTCCTACATTTGGGCTTAATCTTCTTTACCATTATTTAGAAATTTTTTATATTTTATAAAGCATCTATAAACATTATAATACAACCTACCTCCATTTCTATTTTCTTCAATTTCTCTTTACTTATTCTTCTTCCTTCCACTGCATCTTCCTCCCACATAGTCATTGTTCCCTCAAAGCAATTGCTCACTCACAGCAATTGTACTCTCACGGCAATGGCTCTCTCACACAGTTACAGTTCTCTCAAAGAAATGGCTATCTTAGATCGCTACAACACTCATATGCCAAACCAATCCTATTTCATGCACCAAACCGCAAGCCTTTCTCCCTGCTTGTTGTTCGACTGAATGCGTGAAAGAAATAAAAATAATAATAAAGCCCATATCATAACTGCCACTCTAAACTGCCATTGAATGCACCTATTTAGAATTAAGAAATTATCTAATTTAATTTACTTAACAGTAAATATTACTTAGTATTAATACTAGAATTTACTTAACAGTAATTTAAGTACTTTTAATATAATTTTAAAGAAAATTATTATTTAATCTTAAAAGAAATATTAACTTGTTCAAATTTTCTTATAAATTTATATTTCATGTATAGTGCAATTAGGTAAAACATTAAAATCTTACCTGAGATTATTGAGTAATACATTCAACAATCTTAGAAAGTTAAAAGTCTCAAAAGATATAAGTACACAGAAGACCTTAAAAAGCTAAAGTCTCAAAAGGCACAATAATATCTTAGAAGGCTAAAAGCCTCAAAAGACACATGTACACAAAAGAACTTAGAAGGCTAAAACCTCTGAAAACATACAAACACCAAAGACCTTAGAAGGCTAAAAGCCTCAAAAGGCATAGCTACATCAACATCTCTGAAAGCTAAAAGCCTCATAAGATATATATTTCTTTAATTATTTAAAAACCTCAGAAGATTAAAGGCTGCAAAAGGGATAAATTTATCTGATATAATTGCTTTAATTAGGAGAAATATATCAAAACATATCTCAAAGATGTATAAAATATTTAATTATTTCTGAGGGAAAAATTCACAAATAAAGAATCTTCTGACATGAATGTGGAGCCCTTCTTACTTCAAAAATAAACATGAAATTCATATGAATGTCTCAAAGACATATACAGTGCCATTGGATTTACATGAAATCATCACAATTAAATTTTACATTAGATTCAAGTGTATAATCATTTTCATAAGGAGCTGGAATTCAAATTACATGAAATGAAGGGCTTTCATCAATATCATCCATATATGAAAATAAATCATGGTGGAGGAGCATGTGCTCGATCGGACCTTTCTGGAGAAATAATCAATATGTCATAAAACTCCTTACAAATCACCGCCATACCATCAGGTCTCCACTTAATTGAGTGTGTCGTTAGACTGTTGTGGTTGACACAATATTTGATCCTCTCTATCAGGATATCTACTATCTGCCTCCGTTGGCATACTATCTCCATTAAAACGAATCTCAATTGTGGCCTTTCAGCTTACCCCCGAATGCCAAAGTCGAGATAACACATAATCACCTATGTTAGGCTTTCATCAGCATATTGCATGACTCTTTGTATTAAATGATCAACTTAAGATCACCAGATCTCTTACTGATCATCAATAATTGCCAAACTTATGTCTATTCACTCACAATTATCGGGTCTCCGCATAGGTGCTACTACTATAATACCCCTTTAAATCCTCATTTTGTATAAAAGGTGGTTGATCTTTTTTTGTCACGGGCTATTTAAGGAGGGAATGATCTCTCACTGGGAGTTCTTCTACATAAGGAGGGGCATTGAAGTTTGATAGGAGATGTTATCCAATATAGTGAAAGACCTCCAGTATAAGAAGAAATATAGAAAATAAGAAGAAGAAAGGCAAGGGCCACTCTTACTGTACAAAGAGGGGCACTGAAAATTGATATAAGACGACGCCTATCAAAGATAGTTGAGTGTCTCTAATGTGGGAATGCGTATGGAGGAGAAGAAAATGTAAGACAATATAAATTCTTTCTACACAAAAAGGGGCACTAGAACTTGATTAGGGATTCATCCTAATCAAGGCACTAGAGTTCCTTTATTGTAAAAGCATTGAAAAAAAAGGAAGAAGAGTAGAGGTGTGATCTTCCCCTATCCCAAATGGGGTATTTATAAGTGAAAAAGGAGGAAAGATGCTTATAAAAATTTTCTAATTTTTTTTCTAATAATATTTTTCATATTTTTTTTTATGGAAAAAAGCTAAAAATAGCTGTTTGTAATAGACAGAACTAAGCTAGCGAAGGGGCATGCCCCATGGCGTGCGTGAGTGGGCACACTGTCTCGCGAGAGGCAAGGGGGCCGATTTGCTTGTTCGGTCGCCAACTCACGTTCATGTTTGATTTTCGACCATAACAGTTCGATTTAGACATTTTTAGGGTTCTCGGGATTATTTTTTGATGTTTTAAACTCAATTTTGTCACTTTCATGGCCTAACAAAACCTCTACAGTCAGTTTCGAGCAATTTAAAGAGTTTTGGAACGGAAATTTTTATAATTTTTGACATCAGTCATCCGCTGACTATTGTCCCTTCGACCACCGTCGCCCGACTACGTTCTTCTAACATATGTCACTTGTTGAGTATGATCCCTCCAACATTTGTCGCATGACTACTACCCTACCAACCAAATGAACAAACCAGAAACCAGCATTCTCTTGAGAACAACTATCATTCATTCTTCAACTATATAATGTGCTCTATACAATGTATATTTGAGCCAACGCCCTCCTCAGAGGAAGGGCATTATTTGTAATCAATAATCAACACTAGCGGATTCATGTTGGTTGGGTAATGCCCCGTGATTTTTTTCCCATTTCAGGAATTTTCTTGTAAAAACTCAGGTGTCTTCCACCCCTCTTGTATCTGTTTGTATTATGGATCTTCGTACGAATTTAAAATGCTAAATTTTATATTTCTATACCGCCACGAATATGCCAGGACACAACATGGATGTAAAATTTAAATATCTTTAACAACTTTATACATAAATACTTAATCTTAATATATTTTAAGTGACTTTTATATTAACATTTTTTGAGCAAGTCGGCATGTGAGCTAATAAGTTGAGTTAGAGCTAAATCAAGCTTGACTGTTTAGCTCATTAAGCTTGGCTCACATGCCATTTATCAAGTCGAGCCCTAAGTTGACTTGACTTACTTACACCGCTAGTGAATGGTGGTCGGTGATGATGTTGGTGGTTAAGAACAGGCGAGAGATGATCGATGGGGCGGTGTCAAGATAGCTGAGTCATAGTGAAAATAATTTTTACTCAAAATTAGACTAATTTACTTTAACTAAAATTGAACTAAAATAATTTTCATTATTATTTTTCATACAACTAAACATTAATATTAATATTTTCAAAACACTAAAAAAAAAAAAACCTTTACACCTACTTTATTTTCAACCAAACGCTTCATTAATAAATGTTATTTGAATGTTTTTTTAAACGTTTTAAAGGCTTCTGAACCACCCTAGTTTTCCTCCGCCCCGAAGCAGAGAAGCTGCTGTCTGCATTCTCTCACCTTACTCGCCGCCAGGAAGCAATATTCTCTACACGCGGATGCTGCCCCTTGGAATGTGAGAAGGAACTCGAAATCATTGCGAAAATGGAATAACGGGAAAGAAGAGGAGGTGATTTGGATGGAAGAAGAACCGACTTGGTTGATGATGCCTCAGCTTCGCCTCCTTGCATCGGATTTCTTCGTTTCCTTCTTGTGGGTTTGGTCTGGATGCCTGCTGAGGTGCTTAGCGTTCTGGTTTTTGGGTTCGGGAAACAGCCCCATTGTTCTTCTCATCAAAGGCTCAATCGCAGTACCCTATCTCGTTTTCTTCGCCTGGGTGGGCAAGACTACAAACGGAGGCTCTTACAACCCGCTTATTGTTCTCTGCTACGCTATATCTGGGAATTTCGCTGTTTTCCTCTTTTCGGTTCTTGCTAGAATTCCTGCTCAAGTATGTTGGTTTTTATTTTTATCAATTTCAACTGCAGTATTCTGTTAGTGAAGCTGTGATGTGTTCTGCCCAATTTGTTCTCTTGTAAGATCATATTCAATTGCATTGTTTTTCATTATTGTTTTATGTCTGTTAATATAACGGGGCTGTCTATTGTTCTTCACGCTGAATAGCTCGTGGAGTAACAAGAGCAAAAGGAATGATGTTACTTCAATGTTTAATTCAAAGTAGGAGTTATGATATCCAGATTTGATAAATCCGATGTAGGATTTAGTAAATACTGATGGTATAAATCCTGAAATATGTTTGTTTGTCCAATTCTTAATCCTTTTAAATCTATGGATTGATTGGTTGCAGCTTGCAGGATTTGGGATGTAGAAGGTTTTGCAATTTTCTCCAATAATTATGTTAATTTCCTTGATCAATGAACTTAATTTAAAGAGTTAGCACGCACTCATGCACAGCGAGCAGCATAATCAATAAAACCTCATAATTAAATGTATGCCAATGATTTTAAACATAATGAGGAAATTATATAACCATTTTGTGTCCCATAGTATTTAACCAAATAATATAAATACAACAATCTTAGAGCAAAAGATTTCATCATTATAACATCAAAAGCCTTTAATTTAAAAAGTAGACAACGGCACTAACTTTGGTCCTTAGTGGACACTTTATAGGTATTCTAACATAAAACAAATATTTAAACTAAAGCAGAATTAAAACAAGGAACAACCGTGACATGAAGCAATCCTCCTCCATATTCTTATACGGTTCACATAGGCTTGTCAATTTGATGGCTTTTATGTCTTCTTAATATTCCTCAAATGGTCTGATGGCCTCCTCCAGTGTGGATGCATTGGTACAAAATGTTTGCAATAGAGTTCTGTCCTCCACCGCACAATGACAATTCATTAAGCCTTGTCCTTGAAAACTTCATGATTATAAGATCATAAATTGTCAGATTAAGGATATGGTTGTAATGGTGAAATTATATAACATATGTATTGGGTAGGAAGTGCAATGCAATGTCGAAACTTTTATAATTAATAAAACACACTAACAAGAAATAATCATATAATATCAGCAATTTTAAAACTATATTCCTGAATTAATACCAACAAAATAAGGTTCACTTGTACCATGCACAAATCACCTTGAAAGACGAGGGTGAAGTTGTCCCTAAATTTGATTTTGAAAATGAGAATTAATAAGAAAACAAATATAATGATATTAGTTTTAACTGGCTATATAAATGAATTGCTTACTACCCAAATTATTGTTACGACTCTTTGTCATAATACCTCATTTTGAAATCACTCCCTAATTGATGCTTTTGAGTCAGGATCATCATCATCATTTTCCTTAATTTCTCGTAAGGTTCGAGTATACCTCATCTATGATTTTGACATGTTAAAATATATATCATTGACATGATGTTCCACCATGAAGTTATATAAGATTCTCAAGCAATGATGATATCTCCATATATTTGTAATGAAAACTAGCATAAATGTTCAGATTTAACTTATGAAAATGATTAAACATTTGTTCTGCATTGTTATATCTGTGTTGTGTTGTACTATGATAATCACTATAATGGTAAATGATAGCCTCTAAAATGTGTGAGGAGCTTATGTATGTTTGCATATCCATAGTCTAAGAAGTATCAATTTGGTCGAATTCGAAAACTATCATAACCCGACCCGGAGACTCGATTTAACGAGGCGGGAACAGAAGGTCAGACGGTTAATACATTTCTCTCAATAACATAAAACTTTTAACAAACTAACATCCAATACATAAATGAAGATACACTTAAACAATTTTCCGTTTGAATATATATATATATATATATATATAAACTAGATCATAAATATTTTCATTTGATCTCCTTATTCTGTAGACAAGTTTTTCTTTCTTAGCCATTAATTTCTCAGAGGATTTACCTAAAATTTTAATTTAATATTTTGAGTTTTCATAATAAACTCAGTGGATAATTATAAATTATAATATAACAGTTAATCACACATAAATACAGTCATGTTTGTTTGCCTTTCTTTTTCAATTATATATACATAAGCATTTAATATAAATGTAAATTTCAATTATATGCCTTTTAATTAATTTTTTCCTATTTAATTGATTCATTTTCCCTTTTCATTTATTGCATAAATCGAGAAATGGTCCAAATTTTATATCTTGGATCTATTGTTCAGAGTGATGGTGAAATAGATGGGGATATTATCAGCAGAATTCAAGTTTGATGGTTGAAGTGGAGGAATGCATCGGGCTTGTTGTGCGATAAAAAAGTATCCCTCAAACTTAAGGGAAAATTCTATAAGATGGTGGTGAGGCCTGCAATGCTTTATGGTGTCGAATGTTGGCCATTAAAAGAGAAGCATAATACTAAGTTAAGTGTGACAGAGATGAGGATGCTCATGTGGATGAGTGGATTTACCCTTAGAGATAAGATTAGAGAGAGTCACCTTAAATGGCTTGGTCACATAAAACGGTGGCCTTCCGATGACCCGGTTTGAAAAGTAGAGGTATTAGATTTGACTTATGTTAAGAAAGGTAAAGACAAACCTAAAAAGACTTCGTTAGAAAACATTAGAAATGATCTTTCTTTATTAGATTTAAACGAGAATTTGACTTTTAATAGGACACAATGGAGAAAAAGAATTCATGTAGCTGACCCCACGTAATGGGATAAAGGCTTGATGTTGTTGTTGTTTTATTTATTACAGGAGCACCGTTTATTTTTTGTACCAATGAAGGTACAACTATTTCCATCTATATTTTTATTTTTCATTTTCTTTTCTATTTAAAGTGAACGAGTACATTGCGTCCCTAGCTAATACTATGAGGAGAATTCTTGTATTTGCATGCATGCACATTATTATACTTTTATTTATAATGATTCGTTTTATTTTTCATTACATACATATTAACAAATATATATACTTTTTACCTATAATGCACCAACACTACTCCTCAAAGACTCATGTATTGTCCGACATATATCTGACACGACATGTGAAGTTTTGTTTCTGCTCCAGGATCGTCCAGGACGATCTGGGATCGTCCTGGGACGATCTGTTGAAATTTGCTCCAGAAATTGCCCAGATTGCTCCAGGTGATTTTTCTCCCAGGATCGGCCAGGCCGATAGGGGCATCGTCCCAGGCCGATCAGTTCAGTGCAAAAGACAGAGAGCAGGAATTTTTGCAGAATTAATTATCGTCCTGAGGATCGTCCAGGGAATCGGCCAGGACGATGGGTTTTTGGTCTGATCGTCCAGGATGATCGAGGCATCGTCCCGGGACGATCAGTGGATGGCACAAGTCAGAGAGCAAGGGGTTTTTGAAAATTAATTATCGTCCTGAATCGTCCTGCGAAATCGTCCCAAGACGATGTGAAATTGGTCTGATCGTCCAGGACGATCGTGAGTATTTTAAAGCTGAAATCAGGTCATTTTGAAGAGAGAGAAAATCAAAATAAATATCTAAAATCAGCCGAGGAGAGAGAAGGTCGAGAGCTAAATTGGAAAAATTGATTTTCGGGCGACGACGGGCCGTTTTCGTCCGTCGTGACAGTTCAGTAAAGAATTGTACGCAAGGTAAGGCACATTCCGCCTTTCTCAATTTTCAGAACGGTGCAATTTGAACGACTTTTCTGTCCGGATTTCATTTTTGTTAGCTAATTTCGTCTGTATTTTCCGACTGGTTCAATTTTTACCGCGTAAGTTTCCGTATGTTGTTGACGTGCCGAGTGTGCACATTTTGGTTATTTTCTGGAGATTTTTGTCCGGGTATTTTTAAATTCGGCGGTGTTTTATTTTGCATGTATTTTTCTGTGATGAGATTAAATGTTGTGGCAGTAGAATTAAAGTCTTGCAATGTTGTTATCTATATTCTGTACGAATTTGGTATTATGTGATTTTTCAGAAAAAATTGTGTAAATTCTGTATACAGCCGTTGTGCTGCCCGATTTTTGTCTGATTTCTGAATTCGTCCGGATTTCTTCTGAATTGATATGCTATCTGTATATGCTATATAAAGGGAGTTATAAGGGGCCTGGATCCTAAGAGATTCAGTTAGTGTCTGGAAAATCTGAAATGAGCTCAATCTGAAATCTGATATCTGTTCTGTTCCGGATCCGATGAATTCTGTTCTGGTGCTATAAGCACATCTGTTCTGGTGCCGTGAGCACATAAGCATATTTGTTCTGGTGCCGTGAGCACAAAGGGAGGCATAAGTGGCTTGCACTTTTTTTTTTATTTTTGTACAGTCATGACTTTTCTCCTTTGTTCTTTTTGTCAGCCATGTACTGTATTTGTAGATGATTGTTTTGAGGAAAAGAAAAATATAGATGATTTGTTCCGCTGCATTTGATGTTTCATTCATTTGATATTTCATAGTAGCTCTGTGAGTCTGTTTTGAGTTGAAATATTTGAAAGAATCAGTTCCGAAGCAAATTCCAAAGTCAGATCCTGGTCTGTTTGTTTGTTTAGCTGGTCGCGGCCCGGTGCGGGCGGGATCCGTCCCGGCGGGTCGGGTCGTGACACGACATACATCCGACATGCCTCCGACACACTGAAAATTGTCCGGTTAAAAAAATATTAAATACAAATTGGATACGCGTGTTTTAAATATTTAATGATTTTTAAAATATAATTTCTTGTATTTAAAATTTTTATTTAAAATATAAAAATTAAATTTCTTATTTCTTATCAACAACATCAAATCAATTGCCCGTACTCAATACCCCATTCATCGAATATTCTCGTTTTGATTTCGCTTTGGCAGGTCACGACTTTGGTTTCGTAACAATGCTCGTTGTCATCTCAACATCGAAGTATGTTGTCGTTACAATATCGATATTTCAAAACCATCTCAACATAAAGTCTGACACTGTCTTGACATTGATGCTTGCCGCTAGCAATTTCTATGCCTACAACTTGACAGTTGATGTATTTGAAAATTAATGAGACTCCATCCATCAATAAATTATATGTTGTAGAGGAGAATGAATGGTGTTAACATATGTTTTGAGGATCATGCATGTGAATAGACATTAAAGTAAAATTAGGAGGATAATGATTCTCCTCTTATAAGAGCAAGAAGTCCATCTAACAAGAAAGTGCGTATGTGTATGTATGCATGTAGACACATTTATGTATACATATATATTAGATCTTTTTGAGTTGATTCAATTTAATAAAGTGAGTCATCCTTGACTTGAAACTAGTTAATTTTGATTTTCAGTCCAATAAAATTCCTGTCCAATAAAATTCGAACAATTTTCTTAGCTTGTTTTGATTTTTTTGGCATAGTTTCCACTTGGATAAATTTTCCCTCAGAAAGGTTATCGCTTTTGGAAACTTGCAATTATACTTTTGTTCATTCACACCGCCACCTACTTTGGTTCAGGTTGTTGGATCAGTTGTTGGAGTTTGGTTAGCTAAGTCAACCTTTCCTGGAGCATTTCATGGGCCAATATTGAATGCTGATATTCACCGAGGAACATTCACAGAGGGATTTCTTACATTTGTAATCGTAATTATTGTTCTAATTTTGAAGAAGAAAGATCTTGGAAGTTCTGCAAAAAGAATCTGGATATCAAGTGTTTCCAAAGTTATTCTTCACCTTCTTGGTTCTGACATTACTGGTGGCATCATGAATCCTGCTACTGTAAGTACCTTGTACTAAAAGGGATTCAAGTTATACCTTTCATTTAATTTATTCTGCTAATTTTCTTACTTTTTTTTTTCTCTCGGTACAAAAGATTTGTTAGTGCAAAAAAACTGTCACTTGTCACATTTATTAAATGATTGTATATGAATTGATAAAAATTGCAATATAGAACAAGAAGTAGGGATATTGCAATTATTTGCTTGGTGATATGGACTTTATTCACTTTTAAGAACTAGAATTTGTTTTCTGTCAAATCCTTCTACAGAATGCATCAGAAGATTTGCTGGAGAATGAAAAATAACAAATAAATCGAAAGAAATCGAGGGAAAGGAAATAACAAATAATAAGATAAATGCGAAGTAAGTTCAATGGGCATGATGAGAACACTAACGCACTCAGTGGGTGTATATGTCTCTCTGCTGCACATGTGAGAGAGAGCTTGACAGCTTGTCATTAAGAGCCTTGCTTCTCTAAGTATTAAAGAGATAAATGATTTCCAAAGAAATTTATATTAGTTATTTCTGTTGTACAGGCCTTTGGCTGGGCATATGCTGAGGGAACGCATGTTTCGAAGGAGCATATATGCGTGTATTGGCTTGCCCCCATTGAAGCAACTGTATTAGGGGTGTGGGCATGCAGTATATTAATTAATCCGTTAAGGTTCAAGTTGCATCATGGAAAAATTTGTGCAGAGTTTAAATTGGACTAAGGTAAAATTTCTCAAATACTTGGCATTCTTCTTTTATTTAATTACCTTTTTGAACATTCCTCTCATAATTATGCTATGCTGTTGGTTGGTGAATTTTTTAATTTTATTTTTGTTCATACATAAAAGCTCTTCTTTCTCATTGATCGATACCTATTTTATGAAAATATTTTCTCCATAAAAAGACAAGCGATAAAAAACATTGTAATTCATCATTGGTCCCATGACTAATATGTGTCGCTGAATCCTCATATAACTTGTCATGCTTCCAAAAAGCCACATGTTTAGCCTCGGAGGTATGTGGTCCATACCATAAGCAGAAAGATCCTTGTTAGCCTAGTGTTGTTGTGGAGTTGGCCTCCTCGGGTATGTTTTTTATTCCATCTTTTGCACATAATTGATTGTTGCCACCTCTGACTAGTGATCAAAATATATTGGCAAGTCTGCAATAATGTTGTGATCTTAATGATAGTGATCATGGGTGGAACCACCTAGTGCCTGGGGGGGGGGGGGAGCCCGGGGGGGGGGGGGTAATTTGTTCCCCTCCATCCTTTTTTTAATTCTTTATTATAGGAGTTTTTAGGCAATTGCCCCCCCTAAAAAAATTAAAATACTATGACCTTTAGGTGATTGCCCCCTAGCAAAAAATTAAACACATTTCATAGAGGTGTAATTTATAACTTTTCCCCCTCTAAGAATTAAGGCTGGTTCCTCCCTTGATAGCGATTGTTTAGAATTAGACAAATATTATGATGCAATTTTTCATCGTCTCAAGTGGAACATTTTGAAACAAATGGCTTGTGAAGAGATAGGATTGTTGCAATTAGTTTGGGGAAAATTCAAATTAATGGGATTTACTGTGCTAAAGCAGGAGTTGTTGGCTGTCGTTGTTCGTTTGTTGGCCACCAATGTTGCATGGTTGTCTGCTAGTAGATAAGCCCATAGACCACCATGCAGAGGAAGAAGACTGGCTTACATCGAGCTGGCGGTAGCTGGTTCGATTCGCTTTACAGCCATTTCAGGATATTTGGATTGTTTCAGACTCTATTTGGTGGAATTTGGACCCTTGTTTGGCCTGTTCAAGCATGCATGGACTTTGCTTGATCTCTCGAAGTTTTTTGGAGGTCAATTAAGCCAATATGGATACATTTTGGTTCGTTGTGATGGCTGATATTATTTATAAATTAGTTGCGAAACTATTATAGAAAATGGAAGTTTTTGAAAGTTTTTATGGTGTTATAAATTTTGCGCTGTAGCCCCTAAAGTTCACTAATGAATTTGATTGTGAAGAATTCACTATCATACATTTTTTTGAAAATAATAAAAAAAATTATAGCCAAACTAAAGTCTGATAGAAGTCTGAAAAACTAAGATGTGCAAAACTGTTTTCGGATTCTAAGATTTCCTTCAAATTTGTTACATTGTTTATAACCCTATTCATAAAAGCACTGCAAAATCTGATATTTGCTTGTTCTTGGAATTCCTTTCCATCAGTGTTGATTTTAGAGCTTCAATGGAGCCTCTTTTCAACCTGGAGTGGTTTAAGTTGATTTTGTAGCCAATGAAGATTAGAAGATTGATTAAGGTTTTGTTTGGGATGATTTTTTTATTGCTTCTTAAAATAACTATTCAGTATAAAAGTTAAAATTTTTGTACTAAAAAGTTACTTTAAGAAACAATAAAAAATTCATCCCAAACGAAGTCTAAACATGTTTCTCATTTGTGAATTTTCCTTGTGACAAACAACTTTTCCTCCAGATTGGCCCATTTTTAATGAATTTTGTTTACTCGGCTGTTTGGCAGATATGGCGGGAACTTCTAATCCTAAACCAAGTATGTGGAAGAATATGCTACAATCTTCTTTATACTTAACGTCCTTCCGTACGTGATTTCATCTCGTCAAATATACATTAAAGGCTGAATGATCTCCTAAGTCAAAGTTTGATGTTCAGGTTTTATTTTTTCTCTCTTTTTAATTTTTTTCAGGGTGATAATTTTATCTAGCAATGCTACACTCCTGCAATAGAATATTAAGCTTATGTGAATGCCTATTTGTCTTATATTAAGCTTCGTTGGAACAGTTTTAGATTTTTTTTTTTCTTGCTTTCAAAAAAAATTTTTAATTAAAAAACAGCTTTATAAAACAGTAATTTTTGCCATCCCAAACAAAACATAAGTAAAAAATATTGCATATTTATATATAGTATATGTGAAAACATTGATGAATTGGCCTCATCAAGTCTACGTGGCAATTATGTGGACTAACCCTGCCATGTGTCAATCTCCAAAGAGGCCACATCATAATCTTGAGGCAACTCAAAGAATTTTAATTTAAATCCTAAAATAATATGAAAGTCAACATGAAGTACTATATTCAAAAGACAAATTTATGTCATAATATAATTACATTTTGCCATAAATATGCTCATGAAAATTTATTTTATTTGTAAAAGTGATCCATGTACGCATTAATACAATTTTTATTTCGCCTTCTATGATAATAGCCTTGTTGATTACAAATATATATTTTAATATTTTATCCAAAATTTAATGTTTTTATATATTCTCTAAATTGAAATCACGTGATTTCTTATTGTGTAAACATGATAAAAATATCTCACGTTCATTTTCAAAGCTTGATTATCTTAATGAAAATAGATAGAATATTGATACATCATTTGATCAATATAAATCTCGAGATAATATTCAAATTGTAATATTTTAAAATTAAATTCATGATCATAAGAACTCTAATGCCAACAAACTTATAATATAAGTAAATGTCAAATGTCTTGACAATACAAATCTATCGATATAACAAATAATCTGAGTAAGTCAAAATAAATTCAAATCAAGCACTTGAGTCATATTTAAAATTTTTTAAATATTAATTGAAAGACCAAATGATATCTAAATATTACATGTTTATAGTCAAATCGAGCAACTCAATTAGATAAATCTAATTAGCCCAAGTCACTTGATTGTTACGTCAGTAAGATACTCAAATGTTGGATAAGTAAACTATAATGAGGGGATCAATATTAATCTTTCGATGAAGTGTTTTAGATTTTGACAAAATTTATCAAAAGGCCTCTTTAAAAAAAAACCTATAAATGAGATATTAATTTTAATAATAGGGAGCGTTCAAGAGATGAGACAGATAAAAAACTCAATACAATTACAGCCCTCCTTAACATCGAATCATGTTGTTGGGCTTTAATTCTCCATCTATGGACACCCAATTTTCATAATCTCTATAATATGAATTAGATAATTATTGTCAATTGTGTATAATCCTATTCTTCAATTGTGCATAAAACAACATTCTTTGAATTTTATATTATATAGAGGATTATTACAATTGGATCAATTTGCATGTTTTTCTTGCATTCTTAAATGTTTCATATAAAAAATTATGGTTACTCATAAATTTTATCTGCATGTGCTGAATTTTTATAAAAAATAATATAGCAAGTATAATCTTACCAAATTTATTTTTATTTTGTATCTTGATTTTTTTAAAAAAAGTAATATTTAAATGGAAAAGTGATTGAAAATGTCTTGAAATTTTATGAAAATTTTGATAGATTTTCAATAAAGGAGCCTTTGGAGTTTAAAGGATCTATAAATATATTTTCAAACATACTTTAAAAATAAACATTGCATGCAACAGTTCTCTTGTATAGATTTGTTGGGTGACGGAAGCTTCGTTCCCTGTCCCATTACCGTATGCTCTCATCCCTTTCTCTACTTTTCCATCTCTCTTTCTGTATTCTTCTCTGTTGCTTCTTTTTTCTTGCTTGGAACAAGGATCAGCTCTCCACAGTGATCCAGGCCTGTAATGGTTCTTTCCCTCCTCGCCGCACTCTTCTCTCTCGTCCTCTATAGTTCTTCCATGGCAGAGCTAACAAGGTTCTTCCACCCAGCAAAATCCGACGGTACTCTCAGCCTATTGGCCATTGGTGATTGGGGGAGAAATGGAACTTTCAACCAATCTCTAGTTGCCTATCAGGTCGGCATCTCTCTCCTCTCTCTCTCTACTCTCCATTCATGCATTTCTTAGTTTTTATTTTTTCTTTCTTTCTGTTTTATATTTTTTTTTCGATGAATTAGAAGAGTTATTTGTTGCCATAAGAGGGATGTTTGGCTATAAGTATGATTTAATTCAAGCAGGATTAATAAATCCAATAAATTTTGATTTAATAAATCATAATAGGATTAAAATCTAAAAAATATGTGATGGGATGAATCATAAATTTTATAAAATATTAATAAACTATTTGTTTATCTATTTCGTGATTTAAGATTTATGAGAGAGAAATCTTTCAATTCTTTTCTGATTTATCTAACTAGCTGTTTGGCTATAACTAAAATTTAACAGATCCGCGTACAAATTTAGATTTAGTAAATCTAACTTCATCGGATTAAAATTCATATTATTTATTTCAGAATTTAAGATTTGTGTGAGGGTTAAATTCTTAAATTCATATGATGGGATTTAACAGATCAGGGTTAAAGCTGGATTTATCAAAACCAATAAGGTTTAAAATCCTCAAATTTTGTTGGGTAGTATTTAAGGAAAAGCTAGCTTAATCCTGCTTAAAATAGGAATATCAAACCGCCTCAAATAATTTTGTTATTTCCATTTATTCATTTTCTTTTGATTAATTGCCTGCAAAGAAGTAAGGTTTATAGCTGTTTTAGTAGCTGTAGGATTCAATAAATCTTATGGGAACCACTAATATGTGCAGTAACTCTTCTTAAAAATAAAAAATATGGATTGAAATGAGAATAGCTCTTCATATGTATCCTTACCTCTTCTAATCATTTTAATCGATATTTTTCTTCTCTCAGTGCCTTATATTGTTACAGATACAATCATTAATTATATCTTGAAAAAAAAAAGAATAAGCTGTTAAACTTTTTAAATTTATAGGGAGCAAATTTTGCCATGTGAAGAAAGCACCTTGCATATATTTAGATTTTGTTTGGGACATCTTCTTATTATTTTTTAAAACAGTTTTTTAGTACAAATATTTTTAATTCAAAATTTTTTTTACTAAAAAACTGCTTTAAAAAGAAATAAAAAAACTGTCTCAAAGAAACCTTAATCCCAGGAAACTCTTATATTGTTCATTGTATTTTCTTCACAATGAAATGATACCAAAATGTATAATGGTAGAAGTAGGAAAGAGAGAACCATTAAAAAATTGAACGGATCTGTATAAAATTCTCGTGTGTTTTTATTCGTTGATCTTCTTTTTTATTTTTTTTTCGTTTTTTTGAGTTATTATTTGAATTACAACTCTTTCAAGTTTTGCTCATTTCCCACATCAAAGGATGACTAATTTGAATCATTCCAGCTTTAATCAGATCAAGAAGCCTAACAAGAAATTTGTGATTGATAGATGGGAGTGATTGGGGAAGAACTTGACATTGATTTTATAATATCAGTCGGCGATAATTTCTATGAAAGCGGACTGAGAGATGTTGATGACATATCATTTGAAGAATCCTTCAGCAAAATCTACACAGCTAAGAGCCTTCAGAAGCAGTGGTATAGTGGTAAGTATATATTAGAAACTTGAAGCTTCAAAAAATAGAAAATTTTTCAGTTTCAATAATCTCATGTATTTATATTTTTTTTCAATTGGATTTTTCATTAGTTCTTGGAAATCATGATTATAGAGGTAATGCGATGGCTCAGTTAGATCCTATACTCAGACAGATTGATAGCCGCTGGCTCTGCATGAGATCATTTGTTGTAGATGCAGGTAGAGAACATTACAAATTAGCTCTGATTATGTAACTGTAATTGAAAAATATGTTAAAAAAAGGAATAGAAAAACTTCTTAATTCTCATCTAATTATTTCTTTATGATTAGAGATTGCAAATTTCTTCTTCTTGGATACAACACCATTTGTCAAGAAGTACTGGAAGAATCCTAAGAAGAATCAGTATGATTGGAGGGAGGTGGCTCCCAGGAAAAGATACATTTCCAGCCTTTTGAAGGTATCCTAAATAGCCAGATAAAGGCAAGAGTAAATGATTAAAATGATATTTTGATTTTTTACATGCGTCTATTTTCATATCAAATTTTTTGAAGGATTCAATACACGATTTCGTTTGGGATGAATGCAATTTTTTATAAAAGTAGTTATAAAGTTGTTGTGCAAAAAATAGTTATTTGAAAGTTACTTTAAAAAACAATTTTAAGTATAAAAAATTCTTGAAAGCAGCGATAAGGTAATAGCTAAACAGGATTATGGTTGAGATTTGAAAAATAAAACACTAAGAAAGTTGTGCAAATTAAATAGGCACATAGGCTTCATTTGGGACGCTTTTTTACGGTTTCTTAAACCAACTTTATATTAAAATTTTTTAATATTTATATTAAAAAATTGCTTAAAGAAGCAGTAAAAAAGTAGTCCCTAATGAAACCTTAGTCTGTAGTTTTATCAAATTTATATCAGTTTGGACTTGTGGTCAGCTTAATTTATCATTTCCTTCAATCGATAATAGTACATGGAAGCTTTCTATGGGAGGAATTAAAACTTTTTAGGATTAATCTTGTGCGACTGTTAGGTAGTAAGATTATAACTCTAAAAAGTTTAAACATGAAAATTTTCCTACAACTAATAGTAGTCAAAGTTGAACCTATATAAAAAAAAAATAGCATTAAAATCAATGCATTTAACCCTAGTGAGCAATATTTGTTCTCTTTCTATATATATGCAAGCAGGACTTGGAGATAGCACTGGGAGAGTCAGCTGCAACATGGAAGATTGTTATTGGTCATCACACACTGAGAAGCGTTAGTGAACACGGAGAAACTCCTGAACTTGTCAAGTTGCTTCTACCTATGCTCATTGTAAGAAACAATTTTCATATTTATTTACTATTAATTAAGACTATGGCAAATGCATCTAATTATAATGTTTGTTTATTATTACAGAATTATGGTGTTGATATGTACATCAATGGTCATGATCATTGTCTTCAGCACATCAGCAGTACTGACAGGTAAAGATATAAGTTTTATTTGTGACAATTTTCTTTTTGCTTCTTAAAGCGGCTTTATAATACAAAATTTTACATGAGAACGTTGTTGTTGTTTCAGCTTTATTCACTTTTTGACAAGCGGAGGGGGCTCAAAAGCTTGGAGAGGAATCATAATGCCGACGATGGAGAATCTTCAGTTCTTTTACGATGGTCAAGGATTTGTCTCTCTTCAATTGAGTGCAACTGATGCAAAGATCAAATTCTATAATGTTTTTGGTGATGTTTTGCATGAATGGAAAATTACAAAGGAGTTCTATGACTATATTGTTTAAGGAATTGAATGTATTCCCTTACTGGATGGTGGGTGATCATACCTTTCTGTTCGCTTTAAGAATTAAATTAAAAAAATAGCTAGCGTGTGATGAAAAGTCACCTCATTATTTTTGGACATAAAAGAAGAATAAAGTCCTGAAAGTATGTACAGTCATTGGAAGTAGATTATGCATATATAATGCCAAAGGCATGAAGCTTGTCATGAAGGTGTAGCATTCATCAGAGCTTGAGTTGATACAAAAAACGAGGCCCATGCATCTTCTCTGCTACCGTTTTCCATGAAAAATCTCTCTTGATATGCACTCGATGGTCAGCTGCAAGCCATATATATGGCTGGTTACTGCTGTGTTAATAATTCATTTAGGATTAGAATGGACTACAAATGTTTGTGAAAGTGAAATATTAGCCTTCTTCAGCTCAATTAATGCACTGAAGAGGGGAAAAGTGGCATTTTTATGACAATTAATTATAACATTGAATGCTTTGGAATCAGCTGATAAGTCTACAACTTAGTACACGTAAATTGTACATCTGATTCATCCATCGTTGTTTAGTTTGGTTGGTAGATGAGTATAGTTCCCAGTATATTTGAGAACCTTCTAACCCGTGCTCGATTCCCTTTGAGCTGTAGTGCCTCTTAAGTGGGGCCCATTCAAGTATGTGCTAAGAGGTTTTTGGGATGAGTGACTTTTTTAGATCAACCGAGGATTAGTCATGCTGTCAAACCCCCTTTTGGAGGCGTCAGGTGGATATCCCGTTCCCAACAAAAAAAAAAAAACTTGCACAACTGATTCGAACTATGATAAATTGCGAACCATTTCTTCAATTCATTTCTCCTATCATTGTATGCAGAGGATTCTATAAATCCTTGACCTGATCAGAGATATTCCAAATTTATATATATATAAAAAAAGATTGTATTTGATATACTTCATTTGAAGCACCCAACGGCTAGAAACTCGTGTATTCATTCATTAATTTTACACTCTTTAATACTTTTAAATAAACAACTCATAAATGCAGCACTCGGGGGATATAATTGTAAACTTTTGTATCAAATTGTTTACATTCCAAGTTTAGGCAATTGAAATGTTCAGAATTTTTTTCTTTTTTTATGTAATTGGTTTATGATAATGCGCTGGTAAATTATTTTAGAAAATTTTAAAAATATTGATATAATTTTATAATAGCAATAATATATAAAAGTGTGATAGTAATATTTATATTAAAAAATATGGTTAATATTATATATGGTCATAAAAAACTGACCCAAGATAATTTTATTCCATTAATAGATGTTCTCCTTCAAATTATGAGCTGTATATCAAAAAGATTTTTTATTTATTTATTTTATGATATTATTGACGCCATTTTCATTTTTAGACTGTAAGATATTATTGGCGGCATTACTATTCCCACATGGAAGAGTAATCATTCCCATCGACGTGGAGCTCTGATGGGAGGACCGGCGCCGGCCCAGGCGGGTTCACTCACAATCGCGACCTGTTAGAAGGGGATGAAACAAAAACTTTTGGGTGGAGAGGCTTCACAGACCATAACCTAGCATTCAATATTGCAATGCTGAGATTAACGGTCACGATTTCTAAGTCACTACGCCACGTGGTGGTCATACTTCATCTGGAGATATGTACTTCAGTACCCGATCGCTCTCCGCCCTCCTCTTTAAATTCCCATCGGTTCGAGATCAGTACGCGTCTCTGTGATTTTTCTCCTCTCCGAGGGATTGCTGTTTCAAGGTGAGATTGCACGCACCTTTGGCTCATTTTATAGATTTAGGGTTTTTTGATTTTGTGTCTCCTCGATTCTCAATAATCTATATTATTACTAACCCTTCAAAGCTTGCAAAGGATGTCCAACAAATCCTGCACTGTTGAGTTTGATGGTGCTTGCAAAGGAAATCCTGGAAAAGGAGGTGCTGGAACAGTTATACGCAATTCCAGGGGAGATGTGGTGGGTATTTATTTCAAGTTTAAGATATTGCATTACATGATTTTGATTGAGTTTAACAACTCAACTGTTTTTTTGCGTCTCTTTGTTGAAGGTTGCTCGCGTGAACAAGCCTTTGGGTTTCACTACCAATAATATTGTAGAATATGAGGGCTTGATTATAGGAATGGAGAAAGCTACTTAAATGGGCTACAAAGAGATTCACGCAAGGGGTGATTCACAACTTGTCTGTAAACAGGTAGGATGTTCAATTTCCTTGCTCTCAGTTATGGTCTATATGGTCTAATTTTCTTCGGAAATCCTTCATTACAAATTATATGTGGGTTTGTTATATGATATATGTTTTTGATTTTGACTTATTTTTTATTTCCTGTATGTAACTGGCTTTTGTCAAGTACTGCAGGTTGATGGAAGTTGGAAAGTCGGAAGCAGTAACCTGATTGAACTTAGCCAAAGGGTCAATGATCTGGTCGGAGGGCTGGACGAATTTGATATCAGCCATGTTCCAAGGGTAAATTAATGTTAAAAACATAGAAAAGTAGTTTAGACATTCTTATAATTATGTAGGAGTGGATTGATCTTCTTCATAATCATTATGCCAGCTTTGCATTGTTGCACTATCGCTAAATGTTTAAAATAAACATAAATATATATTAAAATTCATCATTTTTAACCTTAAGACATTGCTTGCGTTTTGAATCTCCTTAGGAGTACAACACTGAAGCCGATGAAGAAGCAAACAAGGCCGCCTACGGCTGAGGTTAGTGCATGGGTACCTACCACCCTTTAATTTGCATTTTTTTTATATCAGAATTGCTGTTTTGGATGATTTGACAGAGTGGAAAGCTGAATGTGGCTAATGAATGTGTTTGGGGCTTTACTATAATGTTTTATAAATTTGATTATAGAACTGTTATAAGCTTCGTTTAGGACGGTGGTTTTCTTGCTGCTTCCTAAAATAATTTTTTTACCACAAAAATTTTAGAAAGTTGTTTAAAGAAGCAATAAGAAAGTCATTCCAAACGATGTGTATTATAATTCTGGAACAAATAAAATTGATTATATGTTTATCTTGCCTCATATTGTGAGAATAGAAAATTTATTCAGATTTTATAAATGCAGGTGGGGTAAAGCTTTCATGGAGTCTCCATTAGCAGAGCAACAATAACAGGATTCACTTGTTAATACCATACTACTACTTTGTTAATACTTCTCTATCCCATATAGGGGCTGTTTGGTTGTCTGAAAATAAAAAATACAGTGTAAAGTAAATACAGTGTAAAGTAAATGGAATGTAAATTAAATGTAGTGCATTATGAATACTTTGCACCTGTTTGATTGTCTGCAAAAGCTTTACCCCACTTATATGGGATAAATACTCTGGTTTGATAAATCCAGAGTAAAGTAAAAGTGGTTTTTTATAATAATTTATTCTAGCATTACAACTATTGCATTTATAAAAATAATGTATTTATAATAATTAACATTATTTGATGTTATAAAATATAAATCACTGTATTCATTTATTGCACGATCTTATTATAATTTTTTTTATTATAAGATATAAAATTATTCTGTGTATTAATTTAGCAGTGTGTTGCAATAGATGAAAATATACTTGTGTTAGAGAGAATTTTTAATCTAAAATTCTTTGAAAATTTAAATTTTTTATGTTTCAAGTAATATTTTTACGAAAAAATTTGAAAAAAATTAAATTTTCAATATGATTTTTTTCTTTAATTTAGCAAAAAAAAAAAAAAAAAAAAATCGTTTAGCAATCAATAAAATAACATGATTTCCATTCATAACATGTAAACAACAATAATGAAAATTTACAAATAAAAGACATGATAAAAAAATACCCATAAAAATTTTTCCTCTTAGGCTTTGAATTACCGTTCATCTCTGTTTGTGTCGAATTCATAGCAAAATTCTAGAAATGACCAAACAGTCAATTTAACTACTGATTTTTAATTGAACTGAAAATTCGTAGATATCAAACATGCACAAAGATAATTGAACATGTAAAGGCTTCAAAGAGTTCCATTAGAAATGTCTGAACCAAAAAATATGGACAATTTAATTGGTTCTTCTTAACTTATTGTAAATTTAAATCAAAACTATAGAAATTGTTATTCTTTCGGCATGCTCCCCTGTTTTTGAGAGCATGTTTCTGCATGATCTAAAAGAGAAAGAATCTTCTTCAATCAACATTGAAGATATGTCACTGGATTCCTGCTCTGCTCTCTGAGGATACATTTATGGTTCCATAAATCAAGAAGAATTTTTGAAGCACAGGCTCTCATTGCTTGGTACAGCTAATAAGTATGATATTGCGACACTAAAGGATTGCTGCGAGGAGAGCCTTCTTGAGGATCGAACGCTAGTAATGTTCTTGAGAGGCTCCAAGCCGCTTGGCTTTACCAGCTTAACAAGCTAAAGAAATGGTGTCTGATGTATTTATTTGATATGCTGACAGAGACTTTAAACTGAATATGTTCCAAGAAATGATCACTTTATGGAGGCCTGCCTGATGGTTATAATTTTCAGTTGAATATATTCCAAAAAAGCCAGGAAACTGCAAAAAAAAACATTAATAGAAATCTGCAAAATAACAGGAGCAACACAAGGAAAAAAGCAGAAGCAAATTTGAATTCATCAATTAAAGTTCAGCTTATTAGTGAAAATGACAGTATTAAGGAAGTCTGCCATCAACAAACCCAAAAAAGCAACATTAAAGAAAAAGCCCATATTCACAAGAGTATTGAACCTGATAGGAATATAGATATGAACAACAAAAAATGACCAAAAAAGAGAAAAGAAGCTGCCAATAATACTCAAGATATCATAAAAACAAACCAAATAGCAAACAAAATGGTTTCCATCCAACTGAATAGTCCAATCAATACTAAAGATAGGACGACAAATATCAATATAGTGTAAATGGCAAAGCTCACAGGTAAAAAAACATTGACTGGAGGTAACATATTCATTATATTCCATGTAATTAGCATTCAAATCGCCCCAATAGCACCACCACTAGAAAATATGAAGTAAAAACCTGACAAGAAAACCAAAATACCAAACAAAAAATTGATAATTGCTCGAGTGAGTAGTACCCAAACAATCATGAAGCCAAAAGCCCATCTGCCACTCAATTCTCCTAAATAGCCAACTAACACACCACTAAAAACAACTGTAAAAGCCATAGCTAATACAACACAAACAAATCAACAGACAATCACTGTCAAAAAAGATATTAATACAATGATTAAACTGAACACCAAACTAGAGATGATAGAAATTCAACAAATATTCATATAAATAGAGCATTAGAAATTCAACGAAGCTATGATATGAGGTAAACTTGACAGGTTCGGGTCAGACGTGGTCACAGGTTGGGCACTTACATGACGACACCGAAGAAACACACAAGCGCGATGTTCCCGGATTAACCAGGGTTGGTTTCAGATTTTCGGGCTAACTGGAACCTGACCCGGTTTTATAAATGGGTCGGAATCTTGAACTCGAATCCGACCCGTTTCTCAAACGGGTTGATCATAACCTAATTTTTTTTTGGTCTAATTTTTTGGATTGTGTCAAATATTGACACTTTTAGAAGCACTCTCCAAGTTAAGATAGAGTACCCAGCAATAATGAGAATTGATCATTACTCTCTTACTCTCTTCATATATATATATATATATATAAGTGTGATAATAATATTTATATACTGCATATGGTCATAAAAAAACTGTCCCAAGATAATTTTATTCAATTAATAGACGTTCTACTTCAAATTATAAGCTATATCAAGGCTTTTTTATTTATTTAGTTTATGATATTATTGACGTCATTTTTATTTTTAGATTGTAAGATATTATTGACGGCATTACTATTCACGCAAAGAAGAGTAATCATTCCCATCGACGCGCGTGGAGCTCTGACGGGAGGCCCGGTGTCAGGCGCCAGGCCCTAGGCGGGGTCGCTTCCTCCGCTCATAGTCGCGACCTGCGGTTAACATGGCCAATAATAGAAATGAACAAAAACTTTTGGGCGGAGAGGCTTCACAGACCATAACATAGCCTTCAAAATTGCAAAGCTGAGATTAACGGTCACGATTTCTAAGACCCTACGCCACGTGGTGGTCAGACTTCATCTGGAGATATGTACTTCAGTACCCTAGCGCTCTCCGCCCTCTTTTTTTTTGGGACATTTAGGCCATTTAAGGCAATCTCACACACACAATGCATACAAGAGCTCGAATCTTAAATCTCTTAATTGGAAGCCTTAGCTCTCAACCAATAGACCAAAGAGAGTTGTGTTCCGCCCTCCTCTTTAAATTCCCATCGGTTCGAGATCAGAATGCGTCTCTCTGATTTCTCCTCTCCTCAGTTCTGTGTCTGACGGATTGCTGTTTTCAACGTGAGATTTCACGCACCTTTGGCTCATTTTATAGATTTAGGGTTTTTTTTATTTTGTGTCTCCTCGATTCTCAATAATCTATATTATTACTAACCTTTCTGAGCTTTCAAAGGATGTCCAACAAATCCTGCACTGTTGAGTTTGATGGTGCTTGCAAAGGAAATCCTGGAAAAGGAGGCGCTGGAGCAGTTATACGCAATGCCAGGGGAGATGTGGTGGATATTTATTTGAAGTTTAAGATATTGCATTATATGATTATGATAGATCAGTTTAACAACTTAACTGGTTTTTCACGTTGCTTTGTTGAAGGTTGCTCGGGTGAACAAGCCTTTGGGTTTTACTACCAATAATGTTGCAGAATATGAGGGCTTGATTGTAGGAATTGAGAAAGCTACTGAAATGGGCTACAAAGAGATTCACGCAAGGGGCGATTCACAACTTGTCTGTAAACAGGTATGATGTTCAATTTCTTTGCTGTCGTCTAATTTTGGGAAATCCTTTATTACAGATTATATGTGGATTAGTTAGTTGATAATTTCGGAAATCCTTCTTAGATTTGATCTTGAGACTAACGTCCTGAAAATCACAGAGCATACCCTCTTAAGCCAAGTTCCTTTTCTACAACTCTCTTTGCTTGTCTAATCTCGACAAGCTGTCTTAATCCTTGCGTTGGATCCCATCCGGGTTCTCTTGCATCTTTTAATTATTATTATCTTCCACCCGCTGCCCTAATTGCTATTCGGAATACTTGGCTTCTTTGATAATCTCTAACTTTGGACGCACATTTGATATTGATCCCTAGTCCTTGGCTCCTTGCAGAGTTATTTCATCTTTTTTCACATTTCCTGTATGTAACTGGCTGTTGTCAAGTACAGGTTGATGGAAGCTGGAAAGTCGGAAGCAGCAACCTGTTTGAACCTAGCCGAAGGGTCAATGATCTGGTCGGAGGGCTGGACGAATTTGATATCAGCCATGTTCCAAGGGTAAATTAATGTTAAAAACATAGAAAAGTAGTTTAGACATTCTTATAATTATGTAGTAGTGGCATGATCTTCTACATAATCATTCTGCCAGCTTTGCATCTGTTGCCCTATCGCTAAATCTTTAAAATAAACAAAAATATATATTAGAATTCATCTTTTTTAACCTTAGACATTGCTTGCGTTTTGTATTCTCCTTAGGAGTACAACACTGAAGCCGATCAAGAAGCAAACAAGGCCGCCTACGGCTGAGGTTAGTGGCTACCTACCACCCTTTAATTTGTGTTCTTTTTACTATCAGAAATGCTGTTTTGGATGATTCGACAGTGTGGAAAGCTGAATGTGGCTAATGAATGTGTTTGGGGTTTTACTATAATTTTTTCTAAATTTGATTATAGAATTGTTATATGCTTCTTTGGGATGGTTTTCTTATCACTTCCTAAAATAATTTTTTAGTAAAAAATTAAAAATTTTATGCTAAAAAAGCTGTTTAAAGAACTAGTAAGAAAGTCATCTCAAACGATATTTACTATAATTCTGGAACAGATAAAATTTGTTATAAGTTTATCTTGCCTGATATTGTGAGAATAGAAAATTTATTCAGATTTCATAAATGCAGGTGGGGTAAAGCTTTCATGGAGTATTAGCAGAGCAACAATAGCAGTATTCACTTGTTAATACCATAGTACTTTGTTAATATCTCTATCCTATATAGATATATACATATGTAGTGTGATGGATGGACTGGACCTTTGTGTTTTGCTCTGCGTGTTGAAGATGATCCTGCCATATGGAACATAGTTACTTACTTCCTGCTACTATTCCTATCAATGCTCTCTATATATTTTCAATATTAAGTTATTTGCTTTCTTGCTGATGCTGCTGAAGGGAACCAGTATAATTTATGTCACGTTCCCTTTGACCAATCAGTATTTATTATTGAAATATGCAGTATTTGAATAAATGACTATTCTTTTTACTGATTCGTCCACCAAAAATAAAAAAAGCCAATTTTTCTAGCAAATGTTAAATGACAATTCAATGAAATTGTTTTGTTTTTTTTTTTTTTACTTTTAAAACCAATCGATCTAGTCACATATATCTAAACAGTTTTTGAAAAATTATTATTATCTTTTTAAATTAGTAATAGTTCTCTTTCAGACCTTTATTGAGAGAAGCACTTATTTTAACATTAAATTTTCTTTTAATTTGTTTACTATTTTAATGGGAGTAACTTGCCTTTACTCAAAAAAAAAAAAACAAACAGTACTTTGAAACTTTCTATTGTAATGTATATTTACAGCAGTTACGCAATATAATTAGTATTTCTACAATTAAGATAAGTCAGACATATGACAAATTATAATAAAATGAATAATATGAACCACCATGTGTAACAATATACAGTAATACAGCTTGGAATATGAACAATGAATATAAAATCATTTATATGGACATTCGTCATAATTCTTAGGATGTAATATTGTAGAATATATCAATAAAGAGCTGTATAATACTATATAATTCATCAATATGCAATGCTAATACAAAAAAGACGTACAATTACTCTATCAATTATGGATGATATTAGTGTGAATTTTTTTTAAGTAAAAGAAGTTAAGCTCTTAAACATTTAGTTTTCTTTTGGTGTCATGGTTGATATTTTATTAAGAAATTTTATAGTTAAGTGTTTTCATCTAGAAGAAATTTTGTGATGGGTGACCTGAGAAATTACGTCAATATGATAAAATTGTGAGTCTTCCCTTAGGCCAAAGAGAAAAATATCATAATAGTTAAGAGTTTGAGTTGTTACAATTAGTAAAACTATAATATGACTTGTCGATTACACCACAAGATACACATGCCAAACACCATATGAAATAATGTATAAGGTAAATGAAGTCTCATATTTATCATAAAGTTTACTAAATAATATTAATAATAAAATCAAAGCCCAGCTGAAGCTCAAAACTCATTAAATTTATAAATCAACATGTGTGAGAACAATAAATCCATAAATCAATAACAGGTACGTGAACATAAATATATCGGTGATCAATTAATTGATGATCAATAAATCATTAATGTATATCATGAACATAGGTGTCAATGCAGTGTAGTCTTCTCCATTTTATCAATTGCCTATTATAATATCGATACATTCATATGCTATACATATACATATTGCTAATCTATCTATTAAAGTATGTATGTATGCATCTATATATGATTCAATTTGGCAAGACATCTAGCTTTAATGTGATGTTTTTATTATTTCATCTATATTCATCATTATCATCACAACATCTTTATCATTATATCATTACATGTAACTTTCAATAACTCATTAAGAGTCACCACCCTCTGCTCTTAGGCATAATCAATCATTAGTTACAAGCTACAACTAGGATAACACTACAAATCATCTTTCAAGGAAATTCGTCGGCCCATCCTCCTACACGAAGTTTTATACTTTAACAGTCGACGCATATTAATTATAGTATTAACAATTTAACTTCCTTACATAAATGTGAATGCGACATTTATCTTATATCAGTTGTATCAATATGTTTTTCATGCATGAAATGCTTAAATCTATATAATACAAAAAATATAAATGAATATTAGTTTATAACTTCATAAAATTATAAATTTTACTTTAACATGTAAAATTCAATAATATTACATTTAAAAGATTTGTAATGTCTATATCTATCTTATATGAAACATTACACGATGAAAGTATTATAATTTAGGAGATTATATTTTTATTGATTTTGGAGAGATTTAATTCATCAAACTGAAAATCATTAAAAACCTGAGAAGGATTCATGTTGGTTAATTACACTGATCAAAAGACTTTTTTTTTTTAACTAAAGCAATAAGCAAAAATAATCAAAATTTGACTTGATCTCTCTTTTCTCTCTCCCCTTTCCGCTCCTTTTCCATGACAAGCCACGTGAAATGGAGAGGTGAAGCAGATAGGGTGATTCAGTACTTAGGATTTTTGAATAAAAAATATGTAAAAATGATGTCGGATTTGTGTAACTATATTTGTTATGGATTGAATTATACTTATATTTTATTTAATATAAATCCCCACTAAAATATCAAGTGCACTTGTTGATCAAATAATAAAAGTGATACGAGAGAGTTTCAATCCTATGATTAAGTGTTTTGCTTTTATGCAATATGAACTAGCACCTCGACGCTCTTAAGTAGGTTTCGCTACAACGTTGGAATGACCTGGTGTGGCCATTAGCTCAACCGGTGCGTCGCTTGGCTGAATAAGCGCAACTCCACATTTCGTCAACTGCTCCACCACAGTGTTGTAAAAGTTGAGCACTACTGCGCTTGAATGTATCATTTAGCGCAGCGACATTATAAAGTTTGGCTCTCCGATTCTCAAATTCATGAGCCTCTTGCACTGTGATACTAATTTATAGACTTATAGTGTTGCGGTGTAATGAGAAACGACGTGACGCTGACCTTAGATCTGTTGGAGAACTGAATCAATTTGCATTTTGCCCGAGGCTCCAGCACTGCAATGTCCTAATTTGGCACCGGGACATTGCCACATTGATTGTTTGGGCGTTGCGGCGCTGGTTCAACGCTTGTGAATTTTCTCCATTTTCTAAGTCTTTCATGCACAACATCAACTAAAAATAATTTTTTATGGAATTTAAGACAATAATTATGGTATAATTTTCACTTAACAAAAAATAATATTAGTGACCTAGTGCCACATCACTCTTACTCAGCGCTGCAACGCTCTGACTCAGTGTCTTAACGTTGTATGTTGAATCCATAATTACTGTAGAATTGAGCCTCTAATATAGTGACAATACTTTTTGGAGCTGTTGTGCTCTCCTAGCGCCGCAATGCTACCAAGCACAACATCAAAGTGCTCTAGTTCAAACATAAATTCAATTTTTCATGTTAAAATACTTTTCATATTTTTTTTAATTGTTACAGTAAGGCCCAATAGGATTGCATTATACCTGGCCAAGTTGGTAGGTGTCACACATAAGACAAAGAATCTCATTATCATGCTCTTCCATCTAGAAAATACAATTATTAAGTGATGATATATAAGTCCATTCAATAGTATGATTTTGTCTATCAAGAGGAGTAGAAGTCAAACCTTGATGCCAATTATTTAAGAAAAAGTGTATCAATCAATTAGACTTGGTACAAGATCCCCCAATATTTTATATATTCCTTTGTCAACCTATGGGAAATATACATAGAACTCATAAAACTTAAGTAGTTACTAGTGTTCGATTGATCTAGATGTGTGAAATAGTTTTTCATAAAGGCCATGATTCTTTAATTTGCCCTAATGTTTTTTGGATTTTCCATCATGATATTCTTGAAATCTCCACCTTTATTTCAAGACAGCAAAACATTTGTTGAATCTAATCATCTAATCTACCATCAAACATCAATGCCTTTAAACTCCTTGCTCCATTAAAAGCATTGGACTCTCATGATACTACATCTTTATCCAATTTTGAAAAAGCATGACTAATTATAACTTAAGAAGATGTAAATGAATAATAATTTCTTAACTAGGTTAAGGCTCATGATTTTTCACTTGTATTTATTATTCTTAGAAAAAAAAGATAGGGTGAGTTATTGTTTGAAGTTAAAGCATGCAATGTGTGTGTGTATATATATATATATATATATATATATATAGTTGATGACCTAGGTTCCGCTAAGGGATTTGTTACGATGTTAAGCGCTCTCTTTGAAGTGGCAGCGGGTAGATACCCCTATTCCATAAAAAAATGATAATTTATAAAATATTTATAACTATATTAAACTTCTTAATCTATGCATTGCGTACTTCAATGTGTGCACAAATTTTAGAATAAATTATTTTAAAATCTAATACAAATTTTTATGCTTTTTTATTTGTTTTTAGAAAAGTCTTTGTCAATAGTTATTGAGAAAGATATAGAAAAAAATCCTACAAAAATTAATTTAAATATCATAGGCTTAGCATCTTGAAAGAAAGAAAATATTCTCAGATATTTTTTATTAAAAAATAAAAAAGATATTTTTTTGAAAGAAAAAAAAGTGGTATCAATTATAGAAGATTAAAAAATATTCTTATGAAAAAATGATCCCTAATATTTACTTATATGCCTGTGTAATTTGTTTTTATATTAAAAAAATCTCAATATTTATTTATTAGTTTAGGTTCATATAATTTTTCCTTACATGCCTCCGCCGAATGGAAAACGTCAAAACATCTTCTTTTATAGTCAACCCCATCATTTTCTTTTTTATTACACATCCCCCCTGTTTGGAAAGAGAAAAAAATATAAACCGTTGGCCTCCCCTTCCGTCTGAGCGGGAGGCTCGGATGTCTCATAGGTTTTTCTTTTCTCGGAAAGTGAAAAGAAAATGAGAAGCGGAGCCCATACTTTTTTTTATTGATCATCATAACAAACAGAGTCCCTGAAAGCTCTTACTTTCTTCCCTCCTTTCCTACTCATCTCTTTCTCTTTCTGTGATTTGTTTGGAGGAAAGGTCGCCGGCCGTCCGATAAAGCAGAATTGAATTGATTTGGGGATTTGAGTTTAATGAAATTTATGTAATGGAAGGGCTGTGTTAGAGATTGGAATAAAGAAGGAAGGGATGGATTCGGAGGGGATTTTGTCGATCTCTATGCAATCCGTGGTGGAGGACGTGATAAAGCAGCATGCGATGAGGCTGAGTGACGTCGACCTGGCGACCAGGAAAGCAGAGGAAGCAGGTGATTCTGGTTTACATTTCCCGGTTTATTGTTTTTTTAAAAGGGAATTTGGGATGTTTATGGATGTTGCATTAAATATGTTCTTCAATTGAAATGTAGAGTTTCTGGTTGTCATCGGGAGAATTGGTTGGTTGTTTATTTGTTATGAGGAAAGAGTTGGGTGTTTGAAGATTTCTTCCCATGTAGAATGTAGAAAAACTTTTCCTTTTAATAAATATCTGTAATGTGGTTTCGTTTCCTTACGAACGCCGTAAAACCTTTTATTCTGTCTTTGATTATTCTCTTTTCTTAAGGGATTCCTCTCGCGGTTTTCCTGAAGACATAGGTTTGAGCAATGGTGTATTAGGAAACGAATGGGGGTTTTAGCTTTACTATATTTAAGAGAAGCACAATGTAACTTTTAGGATAATGTGGAAGTTTTATCTTTAATTTTTCATGCCATTATGTATATTATATTAGTTTTACTCTCCGAAATTTGGAATAAGCTCTTTCGCTCCTTTTACTTGAAATCTGCCATTGAGTCCCAGATTCTTTATTGAGTAGTATATGGTGGTATGTATGTAAATCTCCCTATATATTTTTTCCTCTTCTGGTTTACATGGTCTTGGTCTAAATGGTGCACATTGACTTAAAAATATTTCTGGCCTTTTCAAATGATTCTAGAATCATAAAATTTGTGTTCTGCTATCCTCTTTAAGAAGCTGTTTCCTTTTTCGGTAAGCTTAATTATATCCATTGTACTATATTTAGTGTTATATATTCTCAATGCTAAAAGGTCGAATGTTCCAAAGTCAACAAACTAATGCATTTCTTTTGAATTGTCTCAAAATTATAAATTAGTTGAATGGTCTGTAAGTTTGATACAAATATGTTTCAAGCCGCCTTCTTTTTGTAAACAATGGCAGCGACAAGAAGGTATGAGGCAGCCGCATGGCTGAGAAGGACCGTAGGCGTAGTTGGAGCGAAGGATTTGCCAGAGGAGCCTTCCGAGGAAGAATTCAGGATTGGGCTTAGAAATGGAATAATCCTTTGCAATGTCATCAACAAAGTACAACCTGGGGCAATACCAAAGGTCAGTTGTTCAAAATTTGCAAGTTACTATAATAATCCTTTTACTTAATTCAATGTATCATTGAATAATGTTTCATAGGTTGTAGAAGTTCCCATCGATTCATTTTTCATCCCAGATGGAGCGCCATTATCAGCATACCAGTACTTCGAGAATGTGAGAAACTTTCTTGTAGCACTTCAAGACATGGGCCTTCCCACCTTTGAGGCATCAGATCTTGAAAGGGTGTGCATTTCTAAGTCTTCTCTATTTTTTTGTTTGGTGATTTAGTTTGATGGGCTTCTCAAATGGTATATTGGTCTACTTGTGTAGTTTAGGGAGGTCAGGAAGTGGATTCTAATCTATCATGAAATTCTTTTGCACAAGTTTCTTAGTTGTATTATGTCAATGAGAGCTTTTTCTGCAGCTCGTTGTGTTGCCCACTTCTACATTTTCTAGAAATAAGGAACCTTATCATGCCTTTCTTACAGTTAATTTGACAGTAATATCCTAAAGTCTTATAGTTAAATGGATCATTGGTGGAACACATTGTTCATTTTGTGAGTTTAGTTCTTTTAATGGAATTGCTTGATAGGGACTTCATTAGGATAGTCAACTACTTTTATTCTTCAGAAATGAGAAAGGGAAAAAAAAATTCCCTTCATGTTTTGTCGTTTTAACTCACTTTGTTTATGTTCTTATTAGGGAGGGAAAAGCTCTAGGGTTGTGGACTCTGTTCTGGCTCTTAAATCATATATTGAAGGCAAACAATCAGGCAAAAATGGCTCTTCAAAATTTGGTGGGATAACAAGACCTGGAAGCTTATCGAAACATTTTATGCGAAAAAGCTCTGATCCTTTCATGAATTTCATTTCTCCAACTAAATCATTGCCTGAGAAATCATCTGATGAACTGTCCTTGGAAGATAATTTCAATGGTGACTTTTCAGTACAATCAACGGAAATGGTTGGTTGGTTGAAATTTATTTATGTATTGCATCAATATGATTCACGCTTATGACTACAATCTACATGGTTTGGTTCACAGAAAAGTTCTCGTTCTCTCAATATGCTGATTCATACAGCTTTGTCGAATAAGAAGCCTGAAGAAGTTCCATCTGTGAGTTTGCCCTTCTGGTTTCCTATGTTTGTTAATCAATACCGTGACTGAATATGAAGAGAGATTATTTTTCTTGCAGCTTGTAGAGACAATATTAAATAAAGTCATGCAAGAATTTGATCAGCGCATTGCCAACCAAAAGGAAAGGGTGGGATTTATTTCTTCTCACTTTAGAACTTGAATTAGAAATTCTCTCTTTTATAGTTGTGGCAAACAGTAAGTATAGCTGATGACATTATAAGCTTAGGGAATTTACAACACACACAAAATTCTTTCTCTATATGCATATCTGACATCTAATTCTTATATTTATTTATATAACACTCAAAATCTCTATATATCATTAAAAATACTGCTACTATTAACTTTTTTGAAGTAAAGCATACCTATTCATGCCTATGCTTTGGTTTAATTTAGTCACTATAGTGATATGTAAATAAATATAAAGATTTAGGTATTAGATGTGTTAATACATAAGAATTTTATGAAATGTATGTAAAACCCCCTAAGCTTATTCTCTTTGCACATTTTTTGTAATAAAATAATTTCTATACTTGTGCTCATTTCCTCGCAAATGAAAACAATAAGGTTTCTTTTTCCTTGTAGGCGAAAGAATATTAGCTTCCACTTCCAGTGAGAACATATTATTGCTTATGTTAATGATTTTCAGAAATATTTTTATGTACTTAAGATATGAATATTGATCTTCACGCTATCATTAAAACTTTGTTTGAATTAAGCGAAAGGAAATATAATGAAATCCCAACAATTCATAATTTTTTGTTGATCGTGAATCACACTGATTTAAGCTTTTTAATTTATTTTTGTCATTTAGCAGATGTCAAATACTTAGGATAAGACAAACAATGATGATGATGAACCCTTTTTTTAGTTCCTTTGAATGAAATTCCTAGCGTTCAAACTCAACTTAAACGTTTATTGAACATTTAAAATGCTTTAGATGGTAGTACGAGGAAAAGTTTCTAAAAGAAAGGAGGAAGTAGTAAACATGAAAGAGAATGCTGAAAATGAATTAAAAGAGAGCCATGTGAAGCGACAAGAGAAGGAAGGTGAGGGGAGAGAATTAAAAGAGAGGCCCATGCTTATAGAGCAGCAGTTGAAACTAGAAGCGAAGTCCTTTCAAGACGGGCATTTCCTGCAGCAACATAAAGAAAAATCGATGGAAGAAAATGATCAGATAGAGATGGAAGAGAAGGCAAAGATAGAGAGGCTTAATAAGCAGCAAGCAAAGGAAATGAAACAAAAGGCCTTAAAGGAGAGGCTTATCAAGCTGCAGCTAATTTTTGATCGTCAGCAAAAGGAGATTCAGGTTTCTATTGCTCATTATTTTTACTCTTGAAAACTTTGTCGTTGATCAGTTCTAAAAGTGCATTTACTGTTCGTGCTCCTAGGAATTGAAATGTGCCGTTCATTTTACTAAGACTAGTATGGAGCATTTGAAGGCACATCATTCTAAGGATTTTGATAATCTTGGTAAGTTTAAATAGTTACTAACTCTGCATAAGACTTAGCTCTGTTCTTTGCAGAATTTTCTTTATTGTAATTAGTTCTTTATTCCTTGTGCAACAGGAAATCAACTACGTGCCCTAGTAAGTGCCGCATCAGGATATCATAAGGTTCTCGCAGAAAACAGAAAACTATACAATCAAATTCAAGATCTGAAAGGTATTATTGTTAGGATAAGATAAAGTATATGGAAATAAAGTATATGGAAATAACTTTGTTCTTATGGGAATTGAATTTTTTGTTTTCAATATTAGGAAACATTAGGGTTTATTGCAGAGTGAGACCTTTCCTACATAGTCAAATGAGTAACATGAGCACTCTTGGTCGTATTGATGATCAAAATATTACCATTTTTTCACCATTAAAAACCGGAAAAGATGCACGCCGAAATTTCACTTTCAACAAGGTCTTTGGCCCATCAGCAACCCAAGGTTGTTAAAAAAGTTGAGCTTACATTTAATTGTCTTTGATGAATGTATTATTTATACACGATTTATACGATACGCAATTTTGGCATCATTGCAGAGGAGGTTTTTTCAGATACTCAACCCTTGATTCGATCTGTTCTTGATGGTTACAACGTTTGTATTTTTGCTTATGGTCAAACAGGTTCAGGAAAAACACATACAATGGTAAAAACATTGTTATCCATTTCATGCTAAAGACCCTTGGAATCCTTAGACTATGAAGTTTACTAAATACCATGTATTTCATTCGATATGCAGAGTGGGCCTAAAGAACTCAATGAGAAAACTCTGGGTGTAAATTACAGGGCATTGAATGATCTCTTCTGCCTTTCAGAGCAGCGAAAAGAAACATTTACATATGAAATCTCAGTTCAGATGGTTGAGATTTACAATGAGCAAGTTAGAGATCTGCTTAATGACGGTCTTAACAAAAGATATCCTTCATTAGTTCTTCAATTTGTTATTTTTTAGCACTTGTTTCATTTTACCTCCCAATAAGTGAATGTTTCTTTGACCTGAACATACATTAGAGATTCGCAATTGTTCAAATAAAGGACTCAGTGTCCCTGATGCAAACTTGGTTCCTGTTAGATCAATAGAAGAGGTGATTGAAATAATGAATTTAGGCCAAAGAAACCGTGCAGTTGCTTGTACATCTATGAATGATCACAGCAGTCGCTCTCATAGGTATGTATTGAAATCCTGCTTTTAAAGACCTATTATTCAAAATTATTCTTTTGTGATGCAGCATGGTTGTGCCACTAACTGACAATTTGGCATCTTGAAAAAGCTTCATTTTGTTTATTCTACATGCATGCATGTATAAGCATACTTGTTTTGCTTGTTTATGAAAATAACATGTTTCTGCGTTAATATGAAAATAGCTTGTGCACATATGATGTCTGCACTCATTTTAATTTTGTCATCATCATCATTAGCCTTATTCCAACTTTGTAGGATTAGCTCTATGAATCTATTATTCATTTACTCTCGTCGGGTGTACCATGAAGTGTTAAATCTATCCATATTAACTTAGACATGCTCATTTTTCTTCCTAATATTTTAATACTAATTTAATATGCATGTCTAATTGGCACATTTTCATTTGCTGTACATTTTGAATTCAATTAAGTTTATTTTAACCTTCGTATATTCAATGGATGACACTTCAACTGATCCTCTAACATAATCATTTTTTTATTTATCCTTTCTAATTTTATCACATATACATCCATCTTAGTATTCACATTTTTATCATGCTTAACTTGGACATCGACAACATTTTTAATTGGCTACCACTTAATCCACATAATATTGTTGATTTAGTTTTAGTTTCATAAAATTTAGTTGAAGTTGATACTCCTTGATATAAAACATCAGCCAATGAATATGAGAAATTCAACACAAAACATTTTTTTTTATTGCTAGGAAATCAAATAACAAAAGCAAGATACAATGGTCCTCTTTTGAGAGGAGGACCTTCTCTCCCAAATCGTAGATGCCGCTTGGATCCCTCACACAAAGAAAACTACAGCACTCAAAACAAAAATTTGCATAAGAATAAAATAAAACTTACTATGGACTTAAATAAGCTTCCTCCCTCCCTCCAAAATTAGCCTCCTTCCTAATATGTTTCCCTCGTTAATTTGAAAAATAATTCAATTAGGAAAGGTTTCAATGAAGAAAGAAAATCAATTAGAAAATCCATTCCTAATTGATTTTCTCCTAATATAATTCTTTAATTATCTGTTGGACCCCACCCCCTCAACTACTTTTCTCTCCTTGTCTGCTAGCCTCACCTAGGCTGGACTTCCTTGTTGGTCTGGACGGTCCAGCCCTGCTTCTTCCATATCAATACTCCTCCTCCTCCCCTCTCTCCACCCCCCCCCCCCCCCAACCCAAAAGTCCTACCTTGTCCTCTAGGTGGAATGCAGGGAACTACTGCTGCATAATCTAGTAGGACCCCACGTGGCCTCATGCTACGGTAGACCCTTCCACCTGATCAACACTTTCTGGCTTCGTATTACTCCCAGACCCACTCCTGTGACATCCAGTGGTTCCAATAACACCTCCATGTCCTCTATCAAGGTCGGGGGAAGTGTCGAGGAAGGAATGTGCTCTCCTAGCACTCGTCGCAACTAGGACACATGAAAATACTAGATGGCTAGCTGTAGGCGATAAGCCATGGCCTCTGTGCGCTCTAGTATCTCGTAAGGCCCAAAATATCGGGGGGATAACTTATCATTTCTTCTTCGTGCCAGGGTTTTTTTCTGTATAGGTGAAGCTTTAAGTAAACCTTGTCCCCCATCTCGAATTGTATGTCTCGCCTATGTGCATCTGCCTTCTTCTTCGTAATTTGTTAAGCCCTCAATGTCCCTTCAACTCCCCCAAGATCCTATCTTTGTCCTCCAAGTTTTGTTCTACCGAAGTCACCAGTGTGTCATCTTGCCCATAGTATATTAAGCGAGGCGGATTTTGTCCGTACAACACCTTGAACGGTGTAGTGTGCATTGTTGAATGATAAGTTATGTTATACCAATACTCTGTCAAAGCCAACCATTTGGCCCACAACTTGGGTGTATCTAATATAAAGCACCGCGGATCGGTCTCTATACTACGATTAACTACCTCTATCTGTCCATCTGTCTGAGGATGATAGACAGTGTTTCTTTTTGGGATTGTTCCCTACATTTAGAACAGTTCCTTCCAGAATTGGCTTAGGAAAATTGTGTCCCTATCTGATATAATAGCTTTCAACATTCCATGAAGTCTTACCACTTCCCTCATGAAAATTGCTGCTACTGATACTACTGTATATGGTTGGCGAAGGGGGATGAAATGAGCATATTTACTTACCGGTCCACTACCACCAATATTGTCTGTGTAACCTTCTGACTTAGGCAGCCCTTCGATGAAATCCATTGTCACCTCCTCTAACACCTTTTCTGGCAAAGCTAATGGCTAGAGAAGCCCTTCTGGAGACAACCAAATACTTGTGCCTCTGGCATATATCACAGCTAGCCACCCTTTTCTCAACATCCTTCTACATCCCCTCCCAATATAGCTCGACCGATAACCAAGGATGTCTTTTGAGCCCCTGAATGCCCCCCAATGGCTTTCCCACGAAACACTTGCAATAAGTTGGGGATGTGAAAAGAGGTATTTGGAAGGACAAACCACCCCTCCTGAAGTAACTTTTGTCTGACTATTGAATATCCTGAATGGTTGTCCTTATTTGCTACTAGCTCCTCCCTCGCTTTCTTTAGGCCTACATCCTCCTTCCTTAGTGCTTCCTAGTCGACCACCCAAGGTATAGGCAATGCCATCATTTGGGGTTCCCCCATGCACTTGGATAACCCATCTACTGCTTTGTTCTCAACTCCGGGTCGGTATTGAATTTCAAAATCACAACCCAATAACTTGGAGAGCCACCTGAAATTTTGGTCAAAACAGTAAATTTCAGCGGTTAGCAAGGAGGATTGCTGCAAAAATCAGTAAGGACCCATATTTCGATCCAAACAGTAAGTTTCAACGATCGACAAGGGAGATTTTCATACACAAACTGACATCATTTATCTAAGTTACATTTGGTCACTATTATTTTCATACACAAACTGACATCATTTATCATCTTGAAGTTGCAAGAGAGTATTATAAGATCTAAATTATCAATGTACTAACTTGTTTATAATTTATGCATTATTGTAATATTTTCTTTTTGTTAAGGATATGCTCATTTATTGTATTTTTCTTAAACGTTCTCTTTGCTTGCCTATATAAAGGCACATATAAGCTTGTAATAAGATAAAATCAAGAAAATATTTGGACATTTTTAATTCTCTCCTTTCAAAGGAGCATAAACACTAAGTGCGTTTATAATGTTCTCACAAACAAGTATCTTATTAGCTATCACCTATCACCTATCACTAACCTTATTACTGCAATAATTTTAACATTAAACTTTTGTTTTATGTCGTCCTATTGACTCCTACACATCAAACCACACGCAAAAGGGGCAAAACCGACAAACCAAACAACGAGTGCGTCGACACGATGTGTCACTTGAAGGGTCAAACGACCTCTGATTGTCAAACAGTCTGTGTCATTGCAATTAGGACATCAAGTTCGCCTAAGTGAGGACCCCTCGTTATTAAATCTAACGAGATCGATCCAAAGGAACAATCGACACCCAAAGTTGACGCGCGACGTCGCCCAAACGACATCTGATCGCATAACGGATTTTGTCGTTACATTCAGAGCATCGTCAACACCCAAAAATCAATATCAACTTGTTCAATTGAAATATCTCGGTGAGACAACACAAATCCTGAGGCGACAATGCGCAAACTGAGGAAACTGAAGCGCGACACTGCCCAATCGACGTCCGATCATAAAAATAAACTTCATCGTTGCATTCGAAATGTTGTCAATTGGTGCAATGTTGCTTAAACAATGTCCAACTGTAAAATAGACTTCTCCGTTGTGCTCAGAATGTTGTCAATATTCAAAAATCATTGTCAATTCAGTCAATGAAAAGCATGCAAGAAAAATCGGTGCGAGTCCCAAGGCAATGCAGACAAATCGAGAAAGTTGACACACAACATTGTCTAAATGACGTCCGATCGCAAAACAGACTTCGTCGTTGCATTCGAAGTATCGTCAATACTTAAAATATGCTATAAATTTGCCTAATGAAAATCGAGTGCACAAACCAGCACGAGTTCTGAGACATCACGAACAATTTGAGGGAATGCATGCAAAATGAGGTGATTTTTGGATGAATGACCCGTTGTTGCCATTCTAAAATAACAACAACAATAATAATAATAATAATAATAATAATTTTTTATCATATTATTACTAATTTATTTTAAAAAAGTAAAAAGTCAAATACAAAATCAAATCGCAATTAAATTTACCTCATATCCTCTATCCTCTAACGAAGCCTTGTCTAGTTCCTTTATATTTCGCTGAAGTCAAACCTTGGATAGACGTTGTGATGAGGACATCCGACAATGGAGAGTTGACCAGCGAAGAGGCCTGAGATCTACAACCATGATTACACCTCTTTATTTCTAAGCTATTATTTGTATTTGATTTTTTTGTGTTTTTTTTATTTTACCCTCACTTGAGGAGTAGGTTCATGTGACCCCAGGGGACACTTGTTTTTTGGGTTTTACTATTGTATTTTGGCTATTTATAGCCCCATCTTCTTCTTAGGAGAAATGATGTTGATTATGTAGAAAATTTCCTGCACTTTTGTTTTAGTGAGTTTGTGAGCTCTTGTGAGAGTTCTAAGTCCCTAAGTGAGGACAGTGTATTACCCACCATTCACAGAAAGTGTCCGGGCTCGTGGTCCACCTCCTCCCCTCTCTTCTCCCTAAACCGCCGGCCACCACCTCCCATCTCTCTCTCTCTTGGCCGAACCCCCACACCACCAACCTAGGCCAGCCCCTTCCACCTCTTCCCCTTGTCTACCCTTGGTCGAACTCCACCCAAACCCTAAGCTGAAAGCCCTCTTTCTTCCTCCAAGCCGCCGACCCAAAAAACCCCACCTCCTCATTCAAGCCGTCGGCCCCCCAAACCACCTCTTCCCCTCCTAGCTGCCGGCCCAAGTTCCACACCCTTCCCCTAGTCGCTGGCCACACCCCTCCTTTGGAACCCTAATTTTCAAACACCTCTTAAATACTTTCCAAATCTAGTGTCTAATAGTTTTGGAAATTCATTGAATTAAATCCCAATCTAATTCAAATCCTAAATCTCTTTCTATTTAAGAGTTATATTAGGGAATTTGTCTTATTCATGCCAATTCAAATTTAATTGGTGATTGGATTTAAATCCTATTTACTTCACAAGTAGACAAGATTTGGCAAGTCTCTTAATTCCCCAAATCCCCTCCCCTATCCTAGGCATGTCCGGCCCCTCCCCTTGTATCCCTCTTTGTTTGAAGAACTCAAATTCAAACTTTCCCCTCCTCTCCAATCATTAAAATATGAAATTAAATTTTAGATTTTGAATTGCCTCCCTTCCTTTATCAACACACAAAATCCATAGCTATTTCCCCTCTCCTTCCTTTATGGTCGGCCCCCACTACCTCCTCCTCTCTACTTGGAATTAGTCCTAACTCCCTTTTCCCGAACATTAATTCCAATGGATTTCCACCTCGCAAAAACTACTGTCCAAATTTCCTTGACATATAAAAATTGTCGTCCAAAAATTTCAGCAAAGGCCGTTTGCTGTCCAGCTGTCCGGAAGTTCTTTGTTTGCTATCTAGAAGTTCCCCAACCCATAGTTTGTTGTCCACTCATGTATGACTAATCCAGAACAAGATCATGGCTTCGTTTTCGACGATCAAGGGTTTATTGACATTCTCCAATCTCCGTTTTTTGGCATAGATCTTGAGAACGATCACTCCGTTGAAGAGTACGTGGAATGAATCCTCTTCTCTCTTGCAATCGCTATTGATCAACGACAACCTCACGTTCAGTGGCAACTCTCTTCCGAATCCTGATAAAGGTGAACTCTCTCCCGAATCGTATTCATTCCAAGTTTTCCTCAATTGTGACGTCATAAAAATTATGCAAGCTTTCTCCGCCTAACTAATTATTAAGAGTGTGAGTGAGCGATTCTAATATTGATTAGTCTAAATGCTAATTTAGGGATTTCCTTTGAAAACCTCCATGTAATGCAATGCCTGATTTTAATTGATTATTTTGTGCTCCTAACAAATATCCTGTAGTCAATTGACTAATCTAATAGTCTCTTTATTATTTTTAATCTCATTTAAAATTGCTTGAAGTTAAATAATTGTTCTTCCTCTTGATGGAGGGTATAATTTCCTAATTAAACATCAACCTAAGCATATAGTTCTACATCATCATGAGGCGTCCCGTCGTTAAAACGAAGCCTAAAAGAACTTCTCGTGTCTCCTATTTTCACGCAAATAGCAAAGAACTCCCTACCTCTTCTGCAAGCCTTCTTCCTCCAAGCTCTGTCCGTCTCTTCTCCCTCCCATCAACCAAGCTTCACATAAACCACCACCGCCTCCAATTCCTCACAATCTGTCAACAACACCTCCAGTCTTCCCTTCGTCAGCCAGCCCATACGCCAAACACCTCTGTCCGACCCTGCCTCACGCAAACCAGAAGCCTTTCGCCATCTCTACTTCACACAAATCCCAATCGATAGTCGTTCCTCCTGTTCGCAAGCTGGGATCCATCCGACAATCATCATTGTGAAGGTTTATCTGCTCAATAGACTTCAGCCATTAGAAGATCGGCTCAGACTCTTTCACCCATACCTTCAACCGAGCAAACATCAGACTTCCTTCTGGAGCCGAAATCTTTCACACCTCTGTTTCTACCTCACGACCATGACCCAAACAAAAACTACAGCTCACGCCTTCACCCGTCCCTTTCCTTTTAAGCTTTGCTTCACAAAGTTGCTTACCGAGCCTCCTATTCATACCCAGCCGAAATCCTTTGCACGTGAAATTCTGTCAGAAATTCCTGCTTGTCATTTTTTTCTCATTCACGTGAACCAAAAAAATATTCAACAAGCCATTTCCTATAATCAAATATTGCTCAGCCCACTCCAAATCCTCCCAGACAGCACGCTCAAAATATCCAGCAGCTCATTTCCTAAATTTCAGCCCACTCTAACCCTTTCCAGCCCACTAAGCCTCAATCAACCTCTCAAACAGCCCAAAACTTCAGCCCACAATCGTAAGTGGCTCACTTCAGAACTCCACTCCTCCATTAGACCAGCCCAAATCCCACACATCTTTCTATACTTTTGAGTAAGTTCTTTGCTTCATCTCATTCAGCTATTTTTGTCATTAGTTTGAGTGCACTGATTACTTATTGTGGCTAATTTTCCCACTATCCATAATAGTTAATGCCACCAATTATTATGATTGTTGTCGATTTTATATGTATATATGCGTGCGTGTTCACTTATTTAAATATATGCATATAATTTAAAAAAATAGAAAAAAAAAGAGATTTTAAAAAAAATGAAAAGAAAAAAAACGAAAGGGAAAATGAAAAGAGAATATATATATATATATATATATA
>NW_021319733.1:392690-511304 GCF_001605985.2 Dendrobium catenatum | reverse complement strand
GATCGTCTCTCTCTCTCTCTCTCTCTCTCTCTCTCGGTTTCTCTGGTTCGGACAAAGAAGAGGACGGGGTTGAGGTAGGGGTTCGGCTGGGCTTCGAGATGAAGAGGTGAGGGTCGGAGGTGCTCTGCAGGCGGAAGAAAGGAGGTGCGGCTCGAGCTCCTGCAGGCGACGGGATCTTGCGAACCTGTTGAGGATCGCAGCTTGGGGAGTTTGGCTTTGTGGAAGAAGGGATGAGTTCGGGAGTTGGGGGTCGTGCGGGTAGCGAATTGGAAGCAGCTACGGGAGTCGAGAGGGTAGCGAATGGGGAGAAGAGTCGTGGGCAGAAGCAGAAGCCTCGACCGGTATTTAACGAAGAGGATGGAGCTACGGATCGCATGATCCTCGCAGGAGTTCCGGGAAATGACGCAAACGGCGCCGATTTCAGCTGAATTCGCGGATCTAACGGTTTACAGGTATTATTTACGGGATTTTTACCTCTGTTTCTTCTGGATTTTATATAAAGGTCAACAAAAATATTCAAATTAGAGGTGTAAGTGAGCCGAGTCGGCTCGTGAGCCGGCTCGAACTCGACTTGATAACGAGCTCGCGAGCCGAGCTTATCGAGCCGCGAGCTCGAGCTCATTTGTTAAATGAGCTCGAGTTCGAGCTCAATGTCGATTCTAAATGACAAAGGCGGGGACATGGGCGGGAATTCCAAAAATCGGAAGCGGTAATTCAAAAAAATGAAAAAAAAAATTATATATATATATATATAACCAATGAAAACTGATTACAGCTGCTTTTTTTTTTGGGAAAAGTGAAAACTGATTACCAGCTTACTTTTCCTTCTTTTGTTGACAGCTGCTGACAACTCCTCTCTTCTCCCCATACAAAAAAAAAAAATATTATTTTATTTCAACGCTCAAGTTCTTCTCCGATGGGATCGAGCTCCACGCGGACTAGGAGGAAGACTCGCGCTCGAAGGCTGACCGGACCGCCCAGGCTCGTGAGCCGGCTCGAACTTGTTAACATTGGGACTGACGAACTGAGCTCGATAGTGTCAAAACTCGACTCGACTCGACTCGTTTACACCCCTAATTCAAATGGACATTAATGAATGAGTAACAAGTATCCAAATGCCATGATGATCATCATTGATTAATAGGAACACAATCTAATTACAAAATGATAAATAAGAATATTCCAACAAACATTACAACTCATATGCAAGTGATAATGACGTCCATATAAATCTTGCAAGTAGTTACACCACCAGGCAAATGAAGGAACTCCAATGCACAATAATTTATCTATGAGTGGTGCAATGATATGCTTGTGAGTGACGACAACATAGAGGTTGTGAATGTGACGATCTCTCTCCAGTCATTATCAACTTGCAAGTAAATTCATTAAACATCTGCAAGTGAGGAGAGACAACACATGGTGAATGCGATAGACTCTTGTAATAACTTCTACGCAGTCAAATGTACCAGCTCATCGGCAAACAAAACATTGTTTATGAACATATAACAAATACAATAATATCCTTATGATCAATGTCAACTAAGTTTGCAAGTAAACAAGTCAGTCCATTATAGACGATTGAGTTTGACGTGCAATGAATACAGTGTCGACATCAATGTAAGCAAAACAAGCAAGTTATGAAGCGGTTAATTTCCTTGCCATCCACGTCAGTTAATTGGCAAACGAACACATATTAGATTCTCGTAAATGACAAAGGCCAGTCTGCAATAGATGCGAAAGATAGGTGGTGAATGTGATCACACCTTGTCGTCCATGACAAAGTACAAGTAAATGTACTTGACCCTACAACGAAACATGGAAGGGATATATGAGGATGAAGCATGAAGGGTATCAACGAGTTGCAACGCACGTTGCATATTGCATACAAGCATGGTGCGATGGATCTTCTACAAGAATGGAATAGAATATTGTAGTGGATCCAAGCACTTACTGGCAATGATAGAAGATGCATCATATGCACAATAATAAATATGAGTCAATGGTGATCAATAATTCGTGGATGTTACAACGCCCCTACAATTAACCACTACTCAATGGTCGACATATACATCGATCCCGTGCGAGCGGAGATGGCGAGCGGAGATGGATAATGTGCAGCATATACAAGGTTATGCGAGCTGTCGTAGAAGATCAATCAAATATTCTAAAGAAAATGCCCCCACACATGCATTGTGATATGCATACACATAAACACATAAGTGCACATGCAAGTATATTAACTTGTATACATGCGAGAGTATACACCAGCATGGGCCCTAACGAGCGTGTTACGGGTATACGGGTGACGTTTAGGGATGCTGCGCTGGTCAAATGATAAACCCAAGTTCGAGTCCGATCTGCGAGTAGATAGGAGTCGACACAGCTCGAACTATCAAACAAATATATGGCCACAACGTCGTCTGAGATATTTATTTAAATACATTCATATTAGGACTTCAATGCCCATAACCAGGAAAACTCACTAATAAAAACATAAAGCCCATGAAGAGCATGATCCTCTGTCGACAAGTAGACAGAGTCGACAAGGTTCAATTAACAAGTAAAAATGCCCATAAATTCCCTGATGATGGCAGTGTTGAATTAGATATCAATCGGAGGTGTTAAGTACAAATACTCTACACCTTCAAATGCCCATAAAAGCTCAAAATTCCAAAAATGCTAAAATCAAAATATTTAGAATTAAAATTCAACCATCAAATACTTAAAGCAAAATTCATCCACAATCTGCATTAGTTTGTCGGGGTAGGCAAATTTCAATATTACTTCAGCTCACAAAGAGCTAATGTCTAGTCAAGAATATCATTAAAATTCATTTTCAAACAATCTCTTGCCAACAAGAATGTGGTATGTGTCATCTAACTGGCGATTTTGCCATCAAATGGCACCACAAGGAAACAATTATGATCCTGGCGCTCTGAACCCGCTGATTTGCCGCCAAATGGTACCACTAAATTACGGTCATAGTCAGAGCTCGTATGCCCCCAATGATACTAAATCCTTGAGATATAAATCAATATGATATGATCGATAAGGAACAAAGCCTTCTGTCAGCTAAGGTGGATTCAAATTTGTCCCCTTAGACAAATATTCATCATAGGTCTACAAGGCACCATTGGACGAAGCCGATAAGGATCCTTCTGTTAGGTTGGGTTAACTACCTCCTCTAACTAAGTAGACCATGGACCATGATGGGCCGGGACGACGAAACTATGAGATCTTGATTGGGTCCATCATCCATTCCCCCACCATTTGTTTTAAGTGCAAGATGGTGAAATTTCTAATCTCATGCTACTACTATATACCAGATACACATATCTCTATGTATCTGATTGACGACTAGCCTTAATCAAAAGTTCTCTCTCATTATCGGGAGGGGTAATTAAATATAGATGCTTTCTCCTATAGGAAATCAAAACTCAGATCATAAAGTCCTTGCAAAATGAGCGTGAAATCTCTGGGTAGTGACTTATCTTCAAACCCAATCTACCTTCTAAAAATTTACCCCACAATTTAATCCGTTAAAACTCCCCTGAAAGCGAGGGGAGGCCGGGGTGCGAATTTTTTGAGCCCACACATCCTTATCCCATTTCTTTTTTTAACTTCACTATCCAATAATTTATAATCTTCCCCAATATTTTTAGATTTTTCTCATTTCCCTTTAGTTATTATAAACAAATCATGTCTTTTCTACTAATTCTTGCGTACAAAAATTCTAAAACCATGGAAAAACTCTCTTGAGACTATGACAATCTGCAATTTGCGCTTTTAGTTTTCTCAGCCTGGAAACAAACTTCCCATGGTGAAACCATGACTCAATATTTGATACCGCCTAATTGTTTGCAGTTGCTTGACCATTCACGTGCAAGGAAAAGAATTGACATCTGGTTATGCGCTTCGAGGATGCATGCACCTTGTTGACTTGGCGGGCAGTGAAAGGGTTGATAAATCTGAGGTTAAAGGAGAGAGATTGAAGGAGGCTCAATATATTAACAAGTCACTCTCAGCTTTAGGAGATGTGATAGCTTCCCTTGCGCGGAAAAATGCTCATGTCCCATACCGAAATAGTAAACTCACACAATTGCTTCAAGATTCACTTGGTAAGATTCAACTCTGCATGGAAGTAATCAAAAGAAACTTTGATTTCTTGTATTGTTAGCTTGTTTTTATTTCTTATATGCAGGAGGACAAGCAAAAACTCTAATGTTTGTTCACATAAGTCCAGAAGTTGATGCTCTCGGGGAGACATTGAGCACACTCAAATTTGCCGAGCGAGTGGCCACTGTTGAGCTTGGGGCTGCTAAAATAAATAAAGACAACGGTGAAGCTAAAGATCTTAAGGAGCAGGTCTTCCCCCATCCCTCTTTTCTCCATCCGCTCCCTTTATCCATCTTGCAAGGAATGTACGTGTTCTTGCAGTTACTGATTTCTTCTTTCATAATTGCACATCAGGTAGCTTTTCTTAAAATGGAATCGGTAAGAAAAGGCGCAGGAGAACCTATAAGGCCTACAATGTTCAGTCCCGACTTATTAAGATTGAAGACGGATGCTGTTTGTTCTACATCATTAAATGATGAAGAAGATGAGTTGGACTATCCAACCAGCAACAGGCAGTCAATGGAGGAAGCCGACCACATTGAGGTAATTGTACTCTTTGACGATTTTAACTCAATCTTCTCCTTCGGCAAATAAACATGTGAAACTATACGGACTGCACTATTTCAGTGAATGTTTTAAATAAAGCTTCATTTATTAATGTGGAAACCAAACTTATTCTAGATTATATTCATGTTGCTCATCAAGTAATTCAAACTTTGATTTTTAGTGCTAAGATTTTAACAATATTTATGTTGCTGTAAGTAGGGAATGATCCAAGTCCTATGTATGGTTGGGCTTCAGTCTTCTCCTATGATTTTCAAGGATAAGAGCTACAAAGTTTTGATGTTCAAATCATAGCAAGACATCTCCAATCTTATATGATTCACACTTTTTGATGTACAGCTTTGTAAAGTAATATTTAATTGAATCAATGTCTGAGCTTGGAACAAAACATCTTTACGAACAATTTGGTATTTTTCTTTCACTTCATGATTATTTACAAATAGCAATTCTCAATTTATTGATAGAAATAATGATATCTGGCTTTACCTATAAATTTGTATTGTCAAAATTCTTAACAGCGTAAAGAATCTATCATAATGAAACTCCTTTTTGGATACAAAAGATTGCTATTTTCACAAAGCTTCAGAGACCAAAAAAATCTAGTTTTCCGTGCAAGTAAAATGTTGTAATTTGGCGAGAAATTTGTTAAAAGTTATAAAAGGACATTACATTGCTTTCCCAAGAAAATTTGTATTTGACTAATGTGCAAACAAGTTAGCAATGGATATCTGTGGCTGATGCTTACATTTTAATATTTTTTGTGAACCTTAATATTTTTTAAGAACCTGACATTGAAGTTACATGTCCATTGGCCGGCGTGTTTGACATGTAGTAATTTCATTTGATGTGAATTGTTCTTTTATATTTTTAACTGCAGGCTATAAGCAATGCAACAAGGCAAAATAAGCTAAATTACCATGATGAAGAATTGCAAGTCTCCATGGACTTACCTTGGCATGAGAGTTGCCCACGGCTAGATGAAAATAACCTGGAGAAAAGGTCAGGAGAGTGGGTTAACAAAGTGGTTGTGAACAACAGGAACAGAGCTACTTCTGGAGAAGAAGATGGGATACAAGAACAAGTTTTCTTCCAGAGATACTTAAATGAAATGAGAGTTTTCCCTGACCAGCAGGTGAACAGCAGTGCTGGTGGTAAGAAAGTAGAAAAACATGATTTGCAGCAGAACCGGTTGGATTCCGATTCAGATGATTTTGAAAATTCTGCAAGCGATTCATCAGAGGTAGAGCTGCTGAGTCATTTGAGTGTTTCAAAGATTCCTAGCATAGCCGATGTGGGCATGTCAAAACTTAGGAGACCACAAGCTAAGGGCATTAAGAGCGTGGATGGAAGGTAAAACGTTTTTTTTTCAGCTTGTTGGTGACATAATTTAGAACTATTCCATTTTATGTTAACTTAATGATTATTATTTTTTGTCATGCTAATAACTTAGATCATTTATTTATTTGCATTTTAGCATTCAAAGAACAATTGAAAGTTTAACCATAAGTACACATTGATGGAAATTATAAACAAGTTGTATCTTTACTTGAATGATCCTAGTACTAGTACAAACAAGATTATATAGGCAAGAGAATAGAACTATAAAAAAAGTATAATAAGTGAGAATATCTTCCCTAATTAGAATTGAGAATATATTACAATAATAAATATTATAAATTTCTAATAAATATTAAGCACATGTGATAATATTAAAATGATAACCTAATAATTCTTAACACCCTCTCACAAACTCATGATGGTACAACAAGGAGCATCAAGAATTTCTATAGTGCAAGAATCAATAAATCCAAGCCAAGAGCTATTTAATAGCTTTGCCAAATCATCGATTTAAGCCAATCGATACTAGAATGAGATGTTCTTCCGAGAACAACCAAGAGATTAACATAGGATATTTTAGCCAGTGAATTCCTGATATTATCGTCTTAATACTTGATTATGTGAGCCTCTAGCAACAAAATGTTTTATTATTCAATTAATTTGCTTCGTACAGTCTAATTAAACGTTAATTCTTTCTTCTGCTTGAACTAATCAGGAACTTGAGCCATGGAAATATCCCTTCTCCATCAAGAAAAATGTTGAATGGGCCAAGCCAGATACCCAACCGGACTGCAAGACAGCCGGGTTCAGGTGATGGGAAACGGTCTGGTATCAAGAGCAGTGGAAAGTAAGAGGTGATTATGTTGCTGTTATATTTTTCTTATATTGATCTTATTCTAGTTGCTTCTTTGGTGCTCGGCATTTAGAGAATTACACCTCATTATCTTTTAGCAGCAATAATCCTTTTTCTCGGTAAGATGTTGATCGACGAACGTTTTTTTATAAGCTGAGAGCTGGTAAAATTTATTTTATTTTTTTACACCAGAAAAGAAGGAAGAAATATAGAAGAAACAAAAAGGAGGAGATTTGGTTGTTTTCACTATGTTTTCATTGCCACATATGTAACTCGTACAGAATTTTAATTTTCTGCACAGATAATTTTTTTATTTGTCATTGATCTGTGTAATACTTACACTTAACATTGCAAATATTCAGTTTTAACAATGGACATATTAGAAACTGTATACCTGAATATGTCAATGACCTGAGTCAATCAAACTCAATCTAGACAAGAAAGGTTAAGGGTGCACTTGTTGAAGGCGATGAAGAACTTGCCAGGGACATAAGAATCACTTGTTACACGGCGAGAAGTACTCTCAATGTGAGTGTTCACTGTGTGAGTACTCGTTATATGAGTACTTGCCATGTGAACACTTGCCTATTGACAATCCACATGTTAATTGTTTGTGTATATTTATATTTTTCTAGCTACATATTGGGCTACATGCCTTTTGTAAATGAATATATTCTTTATATAGGTTTTGATGTATCCTCATAACCATATAAATAAAGAGTCATAGGACAATTTCAAGAGAAGGGGAAGTCATTTCAGAGCACTTGCCCTTTTTCTCATCTATCACTTTTCCCCCTTTTTCTATGTCTACTACTATGTTGTGAGAATTTTAGTCTTAGAAGTAATGTTTAGGTATCACCCACGAATATATTTGGATCCAACATTTTGAAAGATGCGGTGATCATGGACTGATATTACAGATCCGAAACTAAGCGTTGCAAGAAATAGAACAGTAGACCATAAAAGTTGCAAATACTCGAGGAACTCACCCTAGGAACTCAACAAGGACTTGTCAGGTGCACTCACCAAGGGTCAACAATCACTCATCACTCGATGGGTAAACAATCGTCACTCCTCACTTGATAGGTGAACACTCAGTAGAATCAAATAAAAAATTCCAGGCTTGCCTATCCTTATTCCAAGTAGCCATAACCACAAGATTCCAGGCTTGCCTATCCCTATTCCAAGTAGTCATAACCGCACACAACCTACAAACTCCAGGAAAACTCTCGTCCAAACTTCATTTATGACGATCAAATCCCGCTCACAGCCACAAACTCTAATCCAAACGTTTGATCCCTGCTCGAAACCTGTTGAAGCCGAACTCCCCTACCTTAATCGAACCAACCAATAGTTGTGTCCTATCCAACTCCAAGAACTACCACTTGACACCTGAGTTCCGTCCCCCTTTACAGTCGGCCAAATCCCCTCTTGTTCGAGTACAACTATACCCGAGCCCTCATATTCCTAACTTCACCCTAACAGCCACCACTTTACACCTCAGTTAAAAAAAAAAAGAAGAAAGAGAACAAAAAAAGTGAGTGAAAAAGAGAAGAAATGAAAAAAGAAAAGTATATGTACTTTGGTGCGTCAACCCTCATGCCACTAAAACTATTGTCGCCCTCGTCGCTAAGGTATAATGTCCCCAAACCCTAAAAACTCCAAATTCCGCTTTCAGTGCTCGCGAAGCGCCGGGGGGCCACGTATACACTCTCTTGTAGCATGGTGGAAGGAACCTGGAGCGATGCTTCCGGCAAGATGGGTAGGTTCTGTATAAGCTCTTGTAGCGTGGCGAGAACAACTTTAAGTACCCATGTACTTGCCTCAGTGCCTGCAGGGAAAATCTGCACATTTTAAACATATACCTCGAAGACCTATACACGCTCTCGTAGCGTGGTGGGATTGAAGAATCATGGCCGCGGTGTCACTCAACAACTACCATACACGCTCTCATAACGTGGTGGGAAGGCCCAGCTCCCCAAAATTCCCTTAAATAGGGGAGACGCAAAGAAGCTGCCGAAATTTTTAGTGAATAGATGACCTGAACTTAAACTAAATGACAAGGAAATGAACTTGCAAATTGGACCACATGGAACAGATCATGCAACTTAGATGACAGGGAATTGAACACTAAACCTTAACATGCATGGTTAAATTAAAAGTATAAATCCCAAATATGGTTCAAATCATTCAAATGAATATTAATGAATAACGAGGAGACTCGTGATAGACCAATTTCCAAGCATAAGCAATTTGTAGGCAACAACTTGTGATGAACAAAACTCCAAGCATGATTTCCTGCAAAAAATGATCAACAAGAACAAGAAAAGATGGTGACAATATAAATGCAGGCAATTGTGCACAATTCCCAACAGATAAATAACATAAATCTCACAATGCTCATGTCAATTAGCCTATAAGTAAGAAAATGAACATATGACACAATAATTCATCTGCTGGCGAAGGTTAAAGGCTCGTAATGAGCTTAGTTACTCTTCTACAATCACTACCAGTTAAATCTACAGACAAATACACTAACTCATCTACAGACGATGACATTGGATGCCATTCTACAAGTAACATCAGAAGGGTTCTAGTAAATGCAAATTCCTACAAGCAGCACAAGAAGACTTGCATTCAACACAGTTTGTCCACATATGATAGCGGAGAGCTTGTAATGCATACATCGATCATATCTATAAGCAACAATGGAGAATGTATCGCCAATATGACGGATCCTTTATATGCATGGGATAAAAGATCGTGGCAACTGGCAAATGCAAATGCCTGCCAACAATGACAGAAGAGTCGCAACGCTGAAGTACGATCTCGTAGGTCCATTGCAAGCAAAGGCAGTGAATGCTACAATAACCTTGCAGTCAATCACCATGCAAAGTAAGGCAAATATGCTGGTCCATTGCAAGCAAAGGCTAATGACAAGGAACAAGGCTAATGGCAAGCAGCAAATGCAGGCATCTACGAACTATTGCAATGATTCGTTAGTGCGCGATAATTTACATGTATAAAGCAGCAAATGATCTACAGCGCAACACTGTGATTCACATGTAAGCAAAATCTGTGAATCAGTAGTAAACACTAAGGGTCACTGATAAATTGAGACAAAAGATTTGTGATGCCAATCTACACTCCGGATAAATCAATTCACTTGCAAGTGAATGGTGGAAGGCTCCTGATGAGCCATACAACTTATTTGCAAGCTAAAGTATAATCCCACAGGCTGAATATTGAAGAAAATGACAGCAATGTATTGAGGATGGAATGAGCTAAATACATTGCTGATGTGTGATAAATAAATGTTGAATATGACATCAAAACATGTGAAAAAGGGCAAAATTGGTGAATCAAGTGACGCACGCGTTGGTGCGACAGTCACTTGAACGGTCAAACAACCTTTGATTGCCAAACGGACAACGTCATTGCAATCGGAGTGCCAAATTTTCCTTAGTGGGAACCCATCATGCTCAAATCAAGTGTAAATAGTCAAAGTGGACGACCAACACTCGAAATTAACACGCGATATTGCCCAAACAACGTCCGATCGTAAAACAGACATTGTTGTTGCATTTAGAGCATCATCAATACCCAAAAATGACTATAGAATTATTCAACGAAAGTCATACGAGGAGATTAGCATGGATCCCGAGGCAATGACATGCATATCAAGGAAATTGATATGCGGTGTCGCCCAAACGACTTCTGAGTTCTGATTGCAAAACGGACTTCGTCATTGCATTCAAAACGCGATGAATGTGACTTATTGAGTTGTGTTGGTTCATACCTATGCAATCAATATATATTTTCTGATTTTTGTACACTCATAACTACTTGTTGTTTTGTCATGTTCTGTGTTACGCCGGCCCAGGAGGGGCCAGCTGGACCGGTCCAGCTCGAACCGGTCCACTGTTACTCCAGGCGGAAAAAACAGAGGGGGAGCGGGATTTAGAGGAGGGCCACGTTGGCTTGGGTGATCTTAGGAGGGAAAAATTTGAATGTTGGGGGCTGTTTTAGGAAGTTTATTATTGTCCTTTGTGTTTATTTAGGGGATTGGGGGGGAATTGATTCCTAATGGGGAATTTGAATTACAATTTGAGATCTAGGGTTTCTTGCTTTGGGCTCTTGGCGTTGCCGGAGATTGGAGAGTTGTTTTTCCTCTCGGATTGAAGAACAAATTGTATCTTTACTATTTTATTCGTCTACTAGTAAAATACAAGTCTTTGCTTGCGTTTGCTCTCAGTTTTCCCGGATCTCTCACTGTTTTTTTGGGTAAAACTGCTGTCCACTGCTGAAAACAGCGGTTTTCTCCTGGTTCTACTCCAATTTTGGTTAGGAACTACTTGAAACCAAGTATTTCCTATCATTCTGATATGTAGTCATGCACTATAGTGTAGAGATTTTATTATATGCATAATTTTGATGATGACTGAAAAGAAATTTATTGATGACTTCATTTTTTAGCATTGGATGTTCATTAGTAGCTCTGTAGTCTTTTTTAAATAAAAGGAAATCTAAATAGTATCAAAAATTTTAATCTTGGATTTGGTATGTCACCATTCAACACAATGTAGCTTGTTATGTCTGTGTCATATTGAATTGGGTTGTAATTGCTCGCCAATCACGGATCTCTTTACTCTAGACTCATTAATAGACTCTCCTATACATACTAGTCTATAGGCACTTGGAGCTACTATTCTTCCCTCATGATATTATGTGGTAGGCATACTAATTTAGTATAGAAACAGCATTTATTTATTATGATGTATGTAACTGACAAAACATATTGATTTTATTGATTTACACTTTGATTAAGATTAATCATATATAGATTCACATTGTTTATAAATGTTATTGTTCATACTTATCTAGATTGAATGTTTTTATACATATTATTTCTATTATCATACATTGATAACAATAGCAGATTCTAATAGCACGCTAAACTTTTAGCTTACTCTGTGATTTTAATATTTCAGGTTTGGGTAGGGATCTTGATTTTGTTGTTTCAGATTTGGGTAAGGATTCACTGAAGTGAGGCTAATTTGATTTTAAAGTTTCATATTTATACTTCTATACATTTTTCTTTATTTTTGATAGTCAAGAGTACTGAAAGATAGTCTGATGTATTGATTGCACTTCTGGCTAGTGTAAATAAATTTTGGTAAATAATAATTATAGTGAAATATTTTAATGTGTATGATTGTTTCTGTTGTGTTTTATTAGATAAATGAATTTAGTAGTTCTAGTAAATTAATTAAAAGATAGAATAAATAATTCTTCGACTTTTAGGTCTTGAGAAATGACAGCAATTACAATTCCTTTTGGCTACTATATTCTTGTTGCTTTCTCACCATTTTAAAGAAACTTTTATAGTCGGAAGTTATTTTCTTATAACAAGAGTTGCTGATATAATAACTTTAAAAAAGCAGTTTGTTTTATTGAGGCCAAGTATAAAAAAACATATATTTATAATCTAGAAAAGTGCAAATATAAATGAGAGATTAGCAATGATGGCTTGTACTATTTTTGTCGTGATCATAGGCAGCATATTGAAAATAAGATATTGAGTTTTTACCCTTTGTTAATTTTTTTCATCTAAATATCAAACCAAATCAATTCGGTTTAAATTTTTCATGAAAAACCAATATCCTTGAGCTATTTCATAACCCATGAGGATGCATCTTTTCTGGGCTAACCCCACCTGTCCTCTAAACTCAAGCTACATCAAATAGACAAACCAGCCACAAATCTCTCCTCTTTAGAGAGCCCCTCAATGGATTAATTATTCTATGTAATCCATTCTATGTGGGCGCCAAATGTTATCCAGAGATCAGCCAAAAAAGTGCCACTTTGCTCAATACAGTAGCTCAATACTGCTCGGTACTGCTGACGTGACACATTCTAGTTGGCCTCCATATGACATTCTGTGTTCAATCTCCGCACAAAATAATTTCTCCCCTCGATGATAATATTTTTCAGAAAGACTTCTCCCTTCCATAGATCCTCAACAGTGACACATCTCAAACTTGGCTAGTACAATTTTATAATTATTGAATTAGCTTTGCAATGAGTATAATATATTAAATATTTTATTACACTCATCTTAAAATAAACCACTGACTAAAAAAACTAATCCTGCTTATATGAATCAGAACATTCTAACCCAAAAGTTCCCCTGTTCAATAAGCACAATCTTTTAGAGCAATTGCTTGGCAGACTTTTCTTTTACCAACTCGCATTTTATGATATAGATATGGAGTTCATAGATCATTCTTATTTCTCATATAAATACAGAGTGAGAAGAAAATTTTAAGTGATCACAGAAATAAAAAAGTAGAGAAAAATGTTGGAAAAGAAAAAAGATCAAGCTCCTATTTTAATTTAAAATTTGATCAAAAGAATTCTAATAAGAATCAAGTTTATTTTTGTATTACTATAATATAAATTTTAATTAATTAAAATTATATATTACACTGTTTTCAAATAAAACAAAAATCAGATAACTATAAAACTCATTCTGATCAAATTGAAGTCGTAATATCCTGAGCCAAATTTCCTCCCAAAATGTCTTTTGCAAATTACATCCATCTTTAAACTGTTTCCATTATTATCCCATCTATTAAATATGGTACCCATTAAATGCTTTTCGACATAAGGAATCAAAATCAAACAGAATTCTGAAACAAAACAAAACAAAAAAAAAGGTTCATTGCTGCAAACACTGAGTAAATAGAAAGATTTGATTTACTTGATGTACTGTGAAAGCCACTTGAAGCCATCACCATAGCCCATCTTGCGTACAATACTGCACATGAAGACTTCAAGAGGCCGGACATTGGATTCAGAAAGGTTGACCTTGCCCTTGCCTGTAGTAAAGTTGGTCAGGCCCAGGTAGTAGCGAAGCTCCTCCTCTGATGCTGCAGAAGGTATATCAATCTTGTTTCCCAGGATGAGGAATGGAACATTAGTCAGGGAATCATCAGAGAGCAGGGCATCCAGCTCCTTCTTCGACTCGGCAAATCGCTCCTTGTCATAGGCATCCACCAGGTACACCACTGCATCCACCTGTGCAATCAAACCAGATGAGCTGCAAAATTTTAATTCTGAAATCCAAATGGTTCTGAGATTGATTACTACAATATAATTTTTTTAATGATTTCCATTCATCTTAAAGTAAATACAACGGTTTTGAGATTGATCCTGATAGAAAACTTTTCCAACTGAAATGCTTCCATTCTTCCTCTCAAAGACGAGCCAGAAAATTAACCATTTTTTTCATTTCCCCGATGCAATAGATGGAATTATCCATAGTTGCTTCCTTTTTTTCTCTTTTCAAGCTGAGTGAATCAGCTATATAACAGAGAATTCTGTCTTTCAAAGTAAATAATTGACAAGGAAAAGGAGCAGAGAATCTGCATTGTTTACGACATGGCGAGTGCACATTTAGGCAAATGTAATAGAGCCACAAGCAACATTTATCCATGATTTTTATATCAATAGCAAGCCACCTTCACTTGAATATGGTTTGGAGAGCTTCGAAGTAGGAAATAAATGGCGAGGCTAAGACCAAAATAGTACCAAATGAACAAAAAATCTAAAAAATACCCCAAGCAACGCTAACAAGTAGATCAAATCATGTGCTGGTTTTAGTATCTTTCTAACTATAAAACATGGTAGAGTACATGCTAAAAAAATGTGCTGATAGCCCAAGATTAATATTCCTACGATAGCGTTAATCGATACCACAACAACATCAAGCATTTATCCCACTATGTGGGGTTAATCGATAAAGGGAAAAAATAATGAACAATAGAAAAATTAAAGGCAGTCGACAGACCAGCATAAAACTTATCAAATAATCATAACATGACTACTTTAATACGTTATGTTAATGCTAAGGCATTAATTAGAAGCGACGCATTGTATGGCCTGAATACAATGAGAATTACGCAAGGGGCCACTACATCAACTCTCGGGTACAATGTTAAATAAGCAAAAGTTTCCTTATCATTGACGAATGTGGGCAAAAAAAGTAGTCCATAAAACTAGATTTATGATAGTAACTTGAAATATATGTTCTTGTATAGGCAAATTAATATAATTAATAGATATTATAATTTATAGAAAGATAAATTTTCTACATATTTAGGAAATTAAATGGGTTGGAGAAATAGTTAAGGAGATTGATAGTTTAAGATTTAAGTTATGATATTTAAGTAGAAGTCGTAGAAATGATGTAGATGTGATTATAGATAAAAATTTGAAGATAATGTTGTAGAAATTAATAGAATTGAAGATATAATTATAGCTTTAAAGATTATTGTTAATGTTAAGATTATTAATATTATAAATATTTATGCTCCTCAAATAGGTTTGGATGTGTATTCAAAATTAAAATTTTGGAATGATTTAAAAATATAATACAAAAGATACCCCTTGAAGAAAGAGCTTTTATTAGAATGGTAGAAGATTTTAAAAGCATTTATGGTGGCTATGAATTTGGAGTGATTAATGAAGGTGACAACCATATTAGATTTTACTCTAACTTATGATTTTATAATTATTAATACCTTATTTAAGAAAATCGATGAGCATCTCATCATTTATAAAAATGAATATAGTAAAATTCAGATTAAATCTTTACTTATAAGAAAAATATATCGTATAAATTCCCAGGGAGAACCAAAATAGTGCATATAGTGAACAAGCTTAGTGTGTAAAATGACCTAGCATAATTTTTAAGTCTACCTCCTAGGGTTCTAGCCAGATCCAAGTTAATGCAAACAACATGCTGACTTAATTTTTAAGTTGGTTCCTTTGGAGATCAAACATGTGCATATAGCAACCCAACTTAGTCATGCATGCATCCGCCTTAATTTTCCAATAAACTCCTTAAGGAGGATCAAGCCAGCAGATATAGGACCCTGCTTAGTTAATGCATATAGTGGCCTAACTTAATTATTAGATCACCAGCTAAAGATGACTGAGCATGTTCATGTAATAACCCAATTTCAGCCCATACATACATTAATCTACCTTCAACTTTTTGGGAACATTAAGAGAGGATCGAGCCAATTTGTATATAATGAACTTGTCTTAGTATAAAAAACGAAATTATTTTTTATGTCAGCACCTTCGGAGGAACAAGTCAATACATACAAAAACCCATCTTAGTTAGTACATGCAAATACCTAAATTTTTTTTATTCTAGGTACGATCGAGCTAATGCATTTAGCGATCTAAAGTCTTTTCTTTATACCCTAGTCACATAAGACCTTAAATTCGAAAGCAATTTTCTGTCCACATAGTGACCTAATTTCAAGCAATACATCCAAATTCTTGTAAGAAAACTCAGGGAGGATTGAACTAATGTATATAATGGCTTGTTATAGTAGAACAAATTGACTTAATTTTAATGTTACTTCCTAGGGAGGATCAAGCCAGTGCATATAATGACCCGGCTGGGTCAATACCTATAAATACCTGAATCTTTTAGATCGACACCAAAGGAGGATCGAGCCAATAAATTTAGCAACCCAAAATAGTCGTTTCTTTATACTTATTTCGACCTTTCAAATTTTAAAGCAATTTCATGCTAGAAACAAAGCACATTGGAGCCGCAACTAGAAATCTTAATATAATTGTTTTTGCAATCATTTAATTGTAAATACATATTTATAACAATGAGTAAATCTTAAGTTGGACATTTTATCTTCTTGCTTGTGTCACTTAATATTTTTTTTCTCTCCATCAAATCTCAATAAGATCATCAAGATAAAAATGCCATTTTTAGACTATATAGAGAACCTATTGATTGAGATAAATCTTTGCATATTGAATACAAGAGATCCTTGGTTCCATTGAGATAAAATTCAAACTTTAAATAGAAGTCTATTATTTTAATGTTCTTCTTATACGTGAACAGTTATGTTGTCACCCACATATCCAAATAAGGATCAAATTCAACATATTTCGAATTATCACCGTTTCCTCTTAGGAAGTTCTGTGATATTTATTACCTCTCTTAAGATTCATCCACAAGACATGTTATAATTTAAAAAAAAATCTCTTGCCTATGCCTTTGCTATATCATGCCTTGAATATCATTTAGTAATTTTAAGTTCATTTCATGAAGATAGCACAATTTCAAAGAAAAAATTAGGCACATGTCCCGGTGATGTGTTATTTCCTGGCTAGATAGCGATGAATACATCAGCCCGAATGGCAAATCATATGGGTTGTTGATCAAGATTCAAGTTGTGATTAAATAAACTCTTGGATTCATGTGCAAATCTTGGTCGGCCCAATAACTTTCATATCAAATTTAAGGGATACATATCAATTCATTATTTCCCAAATTTCATGAGATGTGATGTGGGTTTATATAAGTTGAGCAATCTACAGGCATGACGCCTAAGGAGACTAAAGATCAAGGGCAATACCTAAAACTAACTACTTGGAAATGGGTCGAACCTAAGAACCTCTTGACAGACAGTACCACGATACATTCTAGCAAACATATAAGCACACGACATTCATTATAACATCAGCCTACTTACAAATCTCATAGATCACGGCCTAAAAATGACCAGAAACCTTAATGTATGATGCATGACATCTCCATCTAGCATTTATGGGAAAGAAGGGTGTATGATACCCCTCCTATCATCACAGTTCTACTCAATCAACAACCATCTCTCGAGGCCAACTGTTGAACACATGTCGCGTGGCCAACATCCCATACTGTCATTACATGGCCAATAAGTAAGCATGCCTCCTAGTCTTTTACTAACATAGAGGCGATAGAATAAATGGGATAAGAAATATCATTATTGAGAGGAAGCATCCAATAATATTACATGACTGTGGAGCCTTATCTGCAACAAAACCCAAAACCTCTAATAAGTAATCCCATTTAGCATTACATTTTTAGTCTTCTTGTCGCTTCGGGAACCCAAACCACACTTGAGAGAACCATGAGCATAAACCATAACAAAAAGAGCTAAAGTGTCCCCATTGTAACTTTTTTTTATCAGTAAAGAAAAAAGAAGAATTCAATGCTTCTCCTCTTGAAGTTTTTTGTTCTAGTTCACCTATCTCTTTCCCTCTCTCTTCACCATTCTACTCCTCCCAAATTCTATGTTCGATCAACACTACTCAAATTATTTCCTCAACCTAAAGAAATATATGACTCATATATGTTGATTTTTTTGTCTTCAGTGCTCTCATTGTAATATACTTAAAGAAAAAATATTAGACATTTGAGGCCCTCTGAAGACCTCACATGATAGATGACATATGTCACCTAACCACAGTTTGCACTTTGCATCAATGAAGTTGTACATTGCCAAGCTGACTCAATTGCTCCTTATGAGTCATGACAATTAGCCATTATCTACTGCTCATTGTTTAAAATTGCGCAATATGAGGCTCGCCTCAGTGCAATTCCAGTAAAAAAAGCCTCAAGGCTTACGCCTCAAGCTTTTTTAATGAGGCTTATGCCTCATCTTGGATGATCCCGGCCTTGAGGCATGCCTCGCCTCACTGGCATGAGGCATACGCCTTACTCTATTTATATATTTTTTTATTTAAAACTTACCTAAATCCTATACAAAAGCCCCAAAAATAATCATGCCTTCTTGCAGCCCAAAGCCGCATCAACTTTCTCTTAACAACCTTCACCATAGCCACCACCATCATAGCCACCGTAGGGGATCACTAGAAAGCCGCACGCAACCACCATCTCCTCTTAAAATTTTGAAGTATTATATATTTATATTTATGTTGATGACAAACATTTATGAATGATGAAGATAATTGAAATAAATGAAGAAGCATAAGCAGATTGAGAGGTATTGGACCCTACAGGATGAGAAAAGGAATAGACCAATTTGTTATGACAGTGACTCAAATAAAAATCCCCTTAGTAATAATAGTACAAATGATTTGAGTTGTGGTTGTGGTCAATTATTTTAGCTTTCTTTAGGAATTAATCGTAGATGAGTAGGCAACTGAGAAAGAAAAAATTTATAGTTGAACTTGATGTTATAAGATACTTTAATACAATTCATATATTTTGTGTTATTTTGTTCCAGTAATAGTTGGATTTCAATTCTATTTCACATAATTTATCACTTAACACTTTACATCTTATACAATTTTTTATTTCATATATATACAAATTTGTTACTTCATAGTTCAATAGAAAATTAATATGTCATCCTTTAACATATTATTTGGATGTTATATAAAAAATCAATTTTAACTTTTATTTTGATTTTACGTAATTTTTAGATTTTGAGGCTTACGTCTCAAAACGCATTGACGCTTATGCCTCGCCTCACAAAAAAAAAAAAACACCTCAATACCCAATTGCGCAATTTTAAACCTTGCTATTGCTAAAGCAAAAGATATGCTAAAAGGCCTCTCAAGCAACAAATGCTTATGGGAGAGAGAACACTCCATAGCACAGGGTAGATGAGTTTGAGGGAACCTACCTAGATACCTCTAAAGAAGTGACGCAAAAATGAGCAAAGTCAACAAGGGCTATAATACCCACATCTGCCTTCACGGCATAAATAATGAAAGAACTTGCGACAACAAAGTTCAAAGTTACTTAATTGAATTTTTCAAGAGAAAAAACCGACCCGAGGAAGCATCTTGTTGGCTTTGAAGCCATGATGGCCTTGTATGGTATCTAACGCGATCAGATATTGTGTAGTGCTTACTAATATAAAGGAATGCCGTATAATGGTGGTTCTCTAAGCTCCTGACAAGAAGTATCTCAACACCAAAGTTTTCAAGAGGCAGCTCATTGTCCACACTAATGCAGAGATGTCAAATGAAACTTAAATAACAAGAGGAGCATGAGTCCTTGACTACACATATCATAAGATTTACTAGGGAACCGTTGGAGGTCCAATATTGAGGCTGAATAGTTGCCACAATGGCCTCTGTTTAGGGTGCGAGAAATTGGGTAATCATGAAAAAAGTCAGCTGCAATAACTTTAACGTTGTTAGCCAATGACAGCAAATATCTTAACGTTGATAAGTTCATAAAATGAGAAGGGGGTGGGGGTTAAATTTCCCTTTTGATTGGCTCCATCAACAACCTTGGTTGACATGTGACCTCGATACTAAGTCTTCCACACTGGGGTTGCAAGAAGCAATTTACCAAGACACACAAAAAAAGCATTTACTCCTCAAGCACCCAAACTTCCAGCCTAATTACAATTTAAGAAAAGAGAGATCCCATCTCTTAATTGATCTCTCCCAATAGTTTTAATAGCCATTCAAAACCAAGATTATTTAAAGCGGTCCTGCAACTAGGTTATCTTCGAAGAAGAGGAATCGATTAAAACATTGCCTCAAATACCACGACTATAGCCATGGCATCAACAACTACAAGAACCTCAAAAACCTAAGAGGTGTAGTTAAATTTCCCTCCTCAGTGGCTCCACCAAAAAGCTTGGTTTTACTTGTGACCTCGAGACTAAGTCTTCTACACTGAGGGCATACAAAGCCATCTATCCAGGAACACAAAAGGGGCATTTCCTCTACGGGCACCCAAAGTTCCAAACCAAGAACAATTTATGAAATGAGAGACACGTCTCTTAATTGATATCCCCCAATGGTTTTAATTGTCATTCAACACAAAGATTATTTCAAGTGGTCCTGCAATTGTGATGCGGACATCCAACAGTAGACGTTACTCAATGGAAGAGACGAAGATTAATGGCCGAGATCACTCCTTTTTTATCTTAGTTTATTAATTGTATTTTGATTTAATTTTGCATTTCTCATCTTTACCCTTATTTAAGAGTCTTGTCTTATGTAAGCCCAAGGGGCAAAGTTGTATTTTTAATTTCTTTTGTTTTGAGGCCTATATACATAGAGGACCTTGCTCTTGTATGAGATCAATGATGAATTATTAATAAAAAAAGGTTAGCACTTGTGTTCTTTGGAGAGAACTTGGGTGAGATTTCTATGGGAGGGAATCGGAGCTTCCACCAGCCGCAGGATGGGTCCGGGCTCGTGGCTTGAAGTCCCTTGGAGAAGGGCAATGTATTACCCGTTAGCTGCAGGATGTGTCCGGGGTCATGGTTGCATCTTTCTTTCCTTAAATCCTTTTATCCTCCTCCCTTGACCGCCGGCCAAAATCCCTCACTTGCCACCGGCCGATTCTCCCACAAACCCCTCCAAAGCCACAAGCCCCCACTTTATCCATATCAACCGCCGGCCATAAACCCCTCCACCTCCATAGCCGGCCGACCTCCTTACCCCTAGCATCTTCCCTCCTTCATTCCCCTTCGTTTTCCTAAATTAGGTTAAAGATAATTTGAAAAGAATTTTGAATTCAAATTCAATTAGTTTGAAATTCAAAACCTTTCCTAAATTACTATATCTATTTTTAGAAAGTTCTTCAAATCAAATTCCAATCAATTTGGAATTGTATTTGATTAAATCTTTTCTCCCTTAATTGAAGATTTTGATTAATCTTTTTACCCTTTTCTCATTTAATTTAATTCCAATTTTCAAATTCCCCCCCACCCCATTCGTTCTACATCAAATTGTGTTAAAATGAAGAGAGAGATAGATTAATCGATTGCCTCAACCATCAAGACTACAACTATGACAACAACAACTGTAAGCACCTCAAAAACCTGATCAACCGGCTGGTAAAGGAGGATTATGGACACCAAACATTGGTGTTCTCGAGTCAAGAAGAAATTAACAATATGAAATACTTTTAAGTAGAGGAGATGAGAGAGAGAGAGGATGGATGAGCTTATAACTCTTTTCTTTTTATATTAAGGCTTCTGCAATAAATATTCAACCGAAGTCTATGAGACTCTCTTAAACAAGGTAACTAAAGGATGCTAATAAGGATCATGAGGTCAAAGAAAAAAAAATACCCTTTTAGTAATTAGATTGAGGTGCACTAACAAACCCTCAATAATTGAAATATATTGACAAGGTCTATCATCATCCCTCTCACCATCTCTTTGAGCATAAAGGCAACACTCAACATTAAAAAAGGTAAATGCAACAAGTCGAGCCAATATGGGAAACCATTACAATATAAAATTATTATAGAGCATTGCAACTATTCTCAATAAAGAGTTATCTCCTTTGATCGAGAAAGTTAGTTAACCATAAGGTTATACTCCTAAGAGAAACCTTGAACGAATAATATAAAGTCATGTATAAGAGAGAAATAATAACACTAAATCTGCCTCTTAAGGAATTGCATCTGGTAACTCTTAATTTAAGTCACCTCAGCATCATAGAAACAAAGAAAACAGTATAATTTTGTCATTAATAAAAAAAATAATGTATAAGCTAGAAGTGGCGGACACACATTATATATAAAGAATTCAAATTTTCTACTATGCTTCTCGAATCAGTCATTTAAGTTTTAAAGTAACTAAAAAATAAAAAAAGAAACTACCTTCATCAGGGAAACTCTATATAGATAACAGGTCCATTTAATATCTCACATACGTGTAGCTTTCTCTAAAAAAAATAAGGCATCTTACAATCGATATCAGATGTGATTCTACCAATTTCAAGAAGCGGCAAAATATCATATCAGAAACCAATACAAACAGAAGCTAGCATCAAGAATCCAAAATTTAGAATTTATAAGACAAAAAAATAGAAAAAGTAAAGAAACAATATTCACAGAAATGAAAAATGTAATATGAGTAGGGAAATGTTCAATATAAGAATCTCAAATGAAAAATTTAACCAGGAGAAAGGAATATAGGACCTTTGCATAGTAATCCTTCCACACCCGACGCGCAATCTGATGCCCTCCAAGATCAAACGCTTTGAACTTAATCTTTCCAATGCTGAGCTCCTCCGAAGTAGGGTACTGTGTCGGTTGATGCTGAACCAACCTCTGCCCAAGCATGACAACAAAGCAAGCTCGTAGAAAATGAGAATTTTCATATTACCAGGTCTGGACCAAATGGAAAGACCGAATGCCTCACAAAAATTCAAATCGATTTAAAGCATCAAGAAGTATAAATCCAACATTAAATAAGCTCTAAAGCCAACACATAACATTCGCCAATTTTACAACATTTTTTTAGGTAGTATCTAAAAATATCATCTAGGGAAAAAAGACGCAAGAAAAAAAAAATTACATTCATGAATTCCCCATTTCTCCCAACCAAAAAGCCAAATAACTTCAAAGCTGAAGTTGGATGCTTCTTCCAACCAGACTTGAACGAAATTATCCCAAAATCAATATCAAGAAGAAAAATGAAAGAGTTTCCAAGAAAATTTGAAGAAACGCCTCAATTCGGGTCAAATAAAACATAGATGTAGAGAAATCCAAAGCTAATCTCGCTAAACTTTTGCCCAATTAGAGGAAAGCCGAAATCTAAGAAACCGATCCACCGAAAACTTTATAGCCTACGCACCTCGTCCTTCAGCATGTGGAGGAGTGTCGTCTTCCCAGCGTTATCAAGACCCAGGAAGAGAATCTTGGCCTCCTTCTGCCATAGCCCCAGCGAGGCGAGGATGCCGTAGAACCAATCGACGAGGAACATAGCAGATCGTTGGTATTGGCCACTGAGATCAATCCGGCTGCCGCGGCTCCCGATTGCAATATAGCCGAGGCGAGCAGGAAGACCTAAGCGCGAGGGACTCGAACGTGACGAAGGTACGACTAGTAAATGCCGAACACGTAATCTGATGGAAAAAAAAAAAGAAGGGAAGGTTTCGCCTTTCGGGTCAAATTTAGTTGAATTCGGGTCAACTTAAGTGATTTTATATATATATATATATATATATATATATAGATATAGATATTTGGAAAGAATTTGAGTTAGAATTTTAAAATATATATACGTATTTTTTTATCACTCTCAAAGCTGTTTTAAGAAGCGATAAAAAAGCTGTTCAAAGTAAGCCTTTAAGTTAAAATATCAGTAAATATATGCATATGAATTTTGTCTTGTTTGAATTCGGGTCAGCTTAAATTTATGTTGTTGTCACGTATAAGTTTAAGAATTGATCATGTGGTTGATACTCTCAAAATCATATTATTATGACTTATCGGTGCAATAAAGGTTTACTTTTGGCATGTAAACACTATTAATAATTAAATGAATTGTTGAATTCATTTTATAAAAAGAACTTTTTATGAATATTAGTTAAGCCAAACAATAAAACTCATTATTTATTTTTTACTACTTTTTAAATTATAAATATTGAATTTCTTAGTAGGTTTTGGATATCTTATCGAGGTAAGTGGTTTGCTCACTCTGTGAATTCAAATGTTTTTTAAGGAAAGGATAAAGCCTGAGCTGGGTAGAAAAAGGGAGTTGATAAGGTTAAAATTTGAAGAATAGATATGTTACTACTATTAATGTATTTTTGGAAATCCAATTTCTTTATGGTTTTTTGAGATCTTATGAGAACAAAAAGTATACTCGATTATGGTATATGATTCTTTTGAGAAAAATGAATAGCAATATATGTCTTTATATTTATTGTATTTTGGTGAAATTATTTGGTTGTGGGTGTTAATTATCAATGAATTTAATTAGAATTAGGAATAATTCTTCAAAATATATTATGGGGTGAAATAGTATGTAACAATTAAATAATGCATTGCTTAATATTTCTCTATGTATAGACTTTCCTATAGCCCTTCTAATCTGATAAATAATTGTTAAAAAGCATTTTTTATATCTTTTATGTTATTTTCAAAGTTCATGCAGTTATGTGAATTCCAAAACTCAGTTCACTCACTTATTTTTTTTATCTTCTCTATATTTGTCTTGTTTACCTAGTTAGACTGACCAATAGTGTCAAGGTGTCGCTCACAAACAAAATTGGATCTAACAATCACATAGATGTGGTGAGCATGGATTAATGTAAGTGTTCATAAGTAAAACAATGCATGAAACATGGCAACCAGATAATGAGAGGTCAATGAACATGGAACCAAAACTTTATGAACCATCAATGATTTGATAAGAGATGTAGGAAAGACTTGTGAGAATGTTGAATGTTGAAATGAGTCCAAAGAGAGGTCCTTAAAGGCAAACATGGCAGAAGGATCCTTATACTTAGTAATCCAAAGATGATGTCATAGGCAAACAATCGAGACCCACTACAATACCAACATTGAAGAATTAACTCCACCACATACATGAGTGATGCAGAAGGTACCATGGCTAACCTTTGTGTTCTCTAAGGAGATCACGAAAGCAAAGCCACCAATGAGGTTTGACATGCTTAATCTTGAGTCACACCAAAGAAGATCAAACCCCACCAGCTATATTGTGTTATTTAAGTCGATAACCTTGTTGATTAACATCAATAATGCATTGAAGTGTTGGTTGTTCAAAATCCAGCTTTTCCTCTTTTTCCCTTTCTCTTTTTCTCTCCTCAAATCAGATATTTTATTTAAAAATGATTTTCTCTCACATCAAAACGATCAGATTTTCATATATCATTTGTCTGATCGGCCCGGCCGATCGCCAAATCGTCCCGGGACGATCAGACCAGAAAAATCGTCCTGGATGGTTCCCAGAAATATCCTCAGGCCGATATTTTCTACAGTGCCGATCGGCCTGGAAGATCTAAAATCGTCCTGGACAATCCTGAGAGGAAAATTCAAATCATAGAGGAACAGTAAGGGAACGAGGTCTCACAACCTTTAGGTGTTATCACACCCTTCTCCTTGTTCAAAAGAATGTTCATCTCATAGTTTGCGAGCGCATAATTAAATACCTTTGAAGAATTTGCAAGATCTCCTGAAAAATGAGGCAGAAGCATATTGAGTCTCTGAGAATTTTCATTGTCAAGTCCCAATAGGAAAAGCTAGAGCTTAAAGACCTAGTGCCAACCCCAAGCAGCTCAAACCTAAGGCATAAGGGTCATTCAAGTATGTTATTAGGTATCAAAACATAGGGCCTTTGGTGAAGTTGCTAAAGCTTAGCGATAGCCACAACAATACTATGGAGTACAATATCATGGCTAAGTCAAAGTGCACTACTCAGCCTAGAGACCTACTCGTGAGGGACAATCATTGAGCAGAGGCAGCAACCTCTCATTAAGACTATTTAAGTTCATCTTAGGCAGATAACTCATATCACTTATGTCAAAATATATCCCTTTTTTCTACAACCTTTCATTGAGTGGGGCATGAGTCCCTCTTATCTACCGAGTCTAAACGGATGCCCCCATATTCAAGTCTAGCAAAAGGCAATTCTATACATAGAGTTCGAAAAAATTCAACATGATAATTAGGTAAAATTATTTCTTTCTAAGATATTTTTTATTTAATGCTTGTTTCATAGTTAAAACTTGACTATGTAGGAAATGGGTAGAAAAACTTAAGCTTAGGATTGTGGCCATCTTAGATTAGACTCGGGTCCTAATGTTGCTTGACTACTTCCCACATGTGAGTTGAATTCTCCAAATAAAAGACCTGTAAGAGAACCAAGGCTCATAGGTAGGATACTTTGCACTTATCGAAGTTGCCCTTAACACCATAAAGAGCAAGAATTCACCCAAAAAAAAAACAACTTATATGTTTTAATCAAAATATAACACCATCAACCACAAAACAATTGAGAACATAAGTATGTTTCAACAAAAGTGTATGCACACACACATGCATACATAAATACATTATACATACATACATACTTTTGTATGAACATATTTCCTTTCAAGGTTGAAAATTTAGTATAGTGTATCAACTAAAAAGAAAAATAAATTATGTAATAAAATAATATTTACATCATCATATTAATATTAAGATTTACAGTATGGTTAACACCTTTGTGGTACAAGGGAGACATAGTTGACCATGAAGTTGGCCCAAATAACATGCATAACTCATCCTCCTTCAATGAGTTTTAATAATCACCCTCTAAAGGTGCACGAACCATAACTCATTGCTTATATCAAATTCTACTTGTAGTCGCGTAATATTGTACCCCACAAATAATGAAGGGTCGTGCAATTCAAAACTTAAGAACTTGTTAGTACAACATGAGATGTCACTCAGAACGTTGCTCAAACTTTAGATAAATCAAGTCAATTAAAATGGACATACTAAGTGAAAAATAACAAAATAATGAAGAAAGTGACCTCGTCAAAATTTATAATATAGACCTCAAAAAATAAAGTGTGGTGTGGAAAAAATGTTAAATGAACATTAATGTATCACATATTTCAATAGATTTGAAGTGGCATCATCATCAGCACACATAAATGAACTTCTCTTCAAAAGTCACAAATCACTCATTTCCAATCGAAACAATCAATAAAATGATGGGTTTATAACACCATAAGATCAATTTGGGAAGAATTTTCTATTTTATCTATAATTGATCTACTGAGTATAATAATCTATCAAGATAATTTAGTCCAACGGAATCAACTAATAATCATATACATTGAAATATAAACTATGCAAATTTCTTAAAAATCATGTATAATAAGCAAGAGTTCCATTAATATATCAATTTATCTATATTTCTACTACTGATTACAAAAGAATCAAATAAAATACATAAACAAACGAGAACTCCGAATCTAGATCTTGTCCCCTTCTTGAAAAATATGTAAAACCATGGAATGAGGTAACTGCTCAGCAAGTTACCAGAACCTAACACTAAAATTAATGCAAGTAGAAACAATATGCATGCAATCATTCAATCAATATCAATATGTACATGTAACTTTAAAAGCATATAGTAGTCACTATAAACACTATCAAGTTATATGAGAAATAACAATACATATAATTTTATATATCATGAGTAGTGAGCAATAACAAAAAAAATGACCCAATATATTCTATAAGTTTTATACCTATCAACTACAGAATAGTTTAATTCATAAATTTGCTTAGAAAAATTATACACATATTATTATAATATGTATGTCATATAGTGTCTATTTTATTTATGCATATCATGTGTCGCATCCAATATAGTCTACCCAATATCAATGCAACATATTATGTATATCACATAATTTATAACATGTGATTCATATATACTGTAATATCAAAATCTGCTCCAGGATCGTCCAGGACGATCTGTGATCGTCCTGGGACGATCAGTTGAGAATTTGCTCCAGAATTTGCCCAGATTTGCTCCAGGTGTTTTTCTGTAGGCATCGTCCAGGCCGATTGAGGCATCGGCTAGGCCGATGTGCACTGTTCAAAATATCGGCCGAAGATTAGTCCTGGGAACCGTCCAGGACGATCAAAATTGGTCTGATCGTCCCGGGATGATATGGCGATCGGCCGGGCCGATCTGAGTTTTATAAAGCTGAAATCAGTCGTTTTGAACAGAGAGAAAATTTTATAAAAACGAAAATATCTTTTGAGGAGAGAGAAAGTCGAGGAATCTTTTGGAAAAGTTGATTTTCGGGCGACGCGGAGCTGTTTTCGTCCGACGAGACTGTTCAGGAAATTGATGTACGCAAGGTAAGGCACATTCCGCCTTTCTCAATTTTCAGAACCGTCGTGTTTGGCGGTATTTTCTGTCCGGATTTTGTTTCCGTTAGTGATTTTCGTCCGTATCTTTTGATTGGTTCAGTTTTTACCGCGTAACTTTTTGTATATTATTGCCGTGCCGGGTGTGCACGTTTTGACTATATTTCGAAGATTTTTGTCCGGATATTTTTGATTCGATGGAGTTTTTAGTCGACTGGATTTTTCTGTGAAATTGAAAATTATCTGGCAGTAGAATAGATATTCTGAAATGTTATTATCTATGTTCTATGCAAATTTGATAAATTGTGATTTTGATTTGATATGTCCGTATCTGTTCTGATTTGATCTATTTTATTATGAACTGTCCAATTATGATTTCTGTACGAAGATTCTGATATCTGTCTGATTCTGTTTTGGTTTCTGATTTGGATTTGGGTCTGATGTGTTTGGTTTTGGATTCTGAGAGTTTTGATTGTAGGTTTGTTGCTTTGCTGAGCTGTTGAGCTCACTCTCGTTTTCTGGTGGTTTTCAGGTTCTGGGAAAGGGAAGGAAGTCCAGGACTAGAGTTCAGAGTCCGATCTGTGATAGGTACTTTTGTACTTTTGATTTTTGTACGGTCATGACTTTTCTTCTATATTTCTTCTGTTAGCCATGTACCGTATTTGTAGATGATTGTTTTGAGGAAAAGAAAGAAAAATATAGATGATTTGTTCCGCTGCATTTGATGATTCATAGTAGCTCTGTGTTTGTGTGTCTGTTTGAGTTAAATTATTTGGAAGATTTAGTTCAGTAAGCAAATTCCAAAGCCAGATCCTGGTCAATCAGTTTGTTCGTTTCCGTGCCGCGACCCGGTGCGAGCGGGATCCATCCCGGATCGAGTCGGGTCGTGACATATACATACCATATGCCCTTTGTTGATCTCATTTTATAACATGTGATTCTATAATTTTTATACCTATCAACTACATAATATTTTAATTCATATTTTTTCTTAGAAAAATTATACACATATTATTATCATATGCATGTCATATAGTGTCTATGTTATTTATGCATATCATGTGTGTCACATCCAATGTAGTCTACTCAATATCAATGCAAAATATTATTTATATCATATAATTTATAGCATGTGATTCATATATACATACCATATGCCCTTTTTTTATATCATTTTTATATGAGGTTAACTAAATCCACAAACCAAATCCAAAATCTATATAAAAAAAAAATCAAGACAAAAAACCTATGTCTCATAACCCTTTTTTGAATAATTTTACATCACCTCAGAATCAAATCAAATGACCTTTGATTCATAATCCGTCAGTTGCTTTGGCAAAAAATATGGTTGGCCAAATCAATCATACACCAAATCAAAGTCAAAGTCAATACTTCAAGCAATTTCAAACCAAAATGATCAGTCAAAATCATTCAATTGAATATTCCAAGCATGTCTAATATTATCCTAAGTCAAATCACCATTGATTTGACTTAGTATTCATTATGAGGGATCAAATTCATGGATGTGGTTTGGCTCCCATCCAAACTCGTCAACCATTGGGTCCAAACTCTTAGAATCACTCTCTGCAGTATGTGTGACTCCCCAATACCTCATTCTAGTCACCATGACTGGTTTAACAATCAAAAATTCAAAAAACCCTTTTAAAGCACAAAAATATGGTCAAATTGTTAACAATGTTTAGCCAATGCATTCCCATTCAGGTTTCCCTATATAAACCTATTCAAAGCAGAGCCTGCAATGGGTATGGATGGGTATGGGTACACTCATGGCCTTATGGATGGGTATGGGTGGGTACTCAACATCGGGGATAAATCGATTTACATTGTTAGTTATTGTATATCTTATATTACTGCAATCATCACTAAGTATTGTGCAGCACTTAACTACGCTGCGACTATGATAAATTCTGCAGTTTGAAAGTTTGCAATCATAGTAAAGGGCAACAAGCCTCAAGGCCATCAGTACATGGCAGACTGCAGTCAAAAAGTATGGAAAGTGGGTGCGTATATGTGGGTACGACATCTTGAAAGTCATCATGGGTGGGCGAAGCCCGTCCGAGTAAAGCATGGGTATCCAACTAGGGCCCCATATAGGGCTTTGGTTCAAAACCACCTAAAAAGCTTTAAATCAACTAAAAACAAGCATCTAAGCCAAGCCCAAGTAATGGTCTAGCCAAATGGGGCAAAGATGGCCTCCCCATCACATGAGCCAAAACCCAAGCCACTCACAAAGCTCCTGCCATTTCTCTAGCCGCTAACCACCTAGGACAGGTGTCAAATATCAAAAAAAATGCTCTAATCATTTCCATCCATCCATTCAAATCCTAGGGGTTCAACTGGCCTATAGCATGCAAAAAACCCTCATTTTACCATTTCAAACTCTCTAAGCTGTCTCTAGCCCCCAACTTCTTTTCCTTAATTTCTCCAAGAATTTATCTAGATTCCCTAACCATTTCCCCACCATTCTACAACTTCCAAAGCCTTTAAAAGAGAGGGAAATAGAGAGAGAAAGAGGATATTTGAAGACAACATTTAATCCAATTAGAACTAGGTTTTTGAGTCTTTAGAAAAGTTGTAGAGGATTTTCTTAGGAGCAAAACGAGCCTAAGAACTTCAAAATTCATCCACACCTGAAATATATTGTGAATATGAGACATATGATTTGATAGAAATAGTATATAAGTAGACTTACCAATTCATTTAATTACTTCAAACGTTCCAATGTATCGAGGTCATAACTTACTATCTTTCTCAAATCAGCTTATATTAAAAGTTGCTTTAGAAAGTAATAAAACAGTTGTCTCATACAAAACCCGAGTAAAGATAATATGAATTAAAATCAAACAAAAAAGTTAAGTAATATAAATTCAATAGCTTATATAATATTTACACATTGTTTAAAATAAATAAATACATTGAGAATTTTTTATTTTGACAAAAACATTAGAGATGCTGATGGGGATGATCATGCAAAAATTTTAAAATGAAAATAAAGCACATATATCAATAACAAGAGAGAATAAAACTACTTAATTTAAAAACTACAAAATATAAATGGGATATTTACATACATATCATAAAATTTATATGTATATATCTAATATTTAAAATTGAGTGCATGAAATAAAATATTAAAATTTATAAGATGATATAGATGATAAGAATGAAATATAATAGTCATATATTTTATATTAAAATTTTATATGAATGATAATAATGTAATATTAAAATTTAAGATGTTAGTTAGGTAAATAGCAGCAAATAAAATGATACGGATGTAAATTCTCCTTTTTATTTTTATTTTTGAGCAAAAAGATAAATACAAAGAATGATCGAGTCCAAGAAATAGGGCACGAATCGCAAGGTAAGCTGTAGAAGAAGAGCCAGGGAAAGGAGGCAAAGACAGAAAGCTATGGCGTCAGGTTGGGGGATTACAGGGAACAAGGGGCGGTGCTACGACTTCTGGATGGACTTCAGTGAGTGCATGTCGCGTTGCCGGGAGCCCAAAGACTGCGCCTTACTCCGCGAGGACTACTTCGAGTGTCTCCACCACGCGAAAGAGGTCAGCGCACACTCATTCTAAATCCCTGGCTCCTTTCTTATCAAATAACGCAGCAATTCTGTGCTTTATTTTTGCTTGGTCCCATTACCATCTGTGATTTGCTATCCTATGAGGATTACGGGCAATCTGGATTTTATGGGCTTTTAAATGTTTGAACTGTTGGGGATTTTCGCGTGTTTCTTGTAGAGGTTTTGTAGGTTGTTTCTCGTCGTTTGCAGGTTTTTGAAGGATTTTCTTGGTTTTAGTTTATACCAAAGATTTTTGCTCCTACATCTTCTGTTTATTTGGATGCAACTATAATTTAAGAAACATTTTTCAGTAAGTTTTGTTAATCCGGATTTATTAAGTCCCCAGGTTATTGAATCTTTAAAACTATTTGGATCTCTAAATTTAATCCGAGTTAAACCTAAGAATTATTTGTCTGCAAGTAAGAGGATTAGTGGATTTGGATTAAATTCATATTGTGATTTTATTTAATAAGCCAATTATTTAACGAGAATTAATTCGATTTGTGATTAATTTGGATTTTGACTTAGTTAATTGAATTTATTAGGAATTAATAATATTCTAATTAGTGTCTTAAAGATAATATTAATATTTATACTGGTTAAATTCTAATAATTTGGCAGATTAATTAGAGTTTGTCATATTTCATAAATTTATATTAGTTAATTTTAATTTAATTAATTATATATTTTATAACTAATTAATAGTTAGGTGATAACTATGGGATTCAGGCTATGACTATGGTTCAATCATTCTGCTTGGTATTTAATTAGAGTAACTATGGTATACATAGGATCTAATTAGGCTAAAGCTCATAAATGAACTAGCTATGGATTATTAGGTTTAGTTAGTTAATTAAATGTAATCAATTATTTAATTAGTTAATTATTCAACTGAATTAAGAGAAGATAAGATCTTATTTATTGAGGGTTATAATGATTATAAGATAGCGAGAAGTATTACCAAAAAGTTGTGGGGAAAACAATGTATAATTTTTTATGATTTATATAGTAAACTTGTTATTAAGGATGAAGAATTTGAGATATGAAAAGAGCCAAAGTAGAAGTTAAGGGATCTTGAGATTTTAATTAAGTTTTAATATTTTAGTTCACCTTAAAGATATAAAGGAAAAATGGAAAGAAAACATTGTAGACGAGCACAGTCAACAAAAAATAGGAAGGTAATATTATAGATTGTTCCAAAATAGAGAAAGAAAGCCAGTTCTAAAGAAGATGGATAAAGTTGAAGCTTTAGGTCCAAGTAAGGCATATATTGTTTCGGGCTAGTTAAGATATATTTTGCCAGTAGAGCTATATGTGATATTACTGTGGTTTGTTTAACCAATCTTTCAATGAAAATCTGAAACCTTAGAGGAAGACTAATGATTGCAATGAAAAATTTTGACACTAATATTTACAAAATAAAGCAGATGTTCGTGATTGTAATAATTATCCAATGACTAAAAAAATGAATGGAACATAAACTTTTGACTTATAAGAATTACATTGGTTTCATGCTAGGAATATCATCATGGAATTGATTTTTGTGGTAAGACAACTTATAGAAGAGTATGAAAAGAATTAAAAAAATTCTTTATATGATATTTATTGATATTGAAGATTCATATGGATGAGTATAAACAGAATTGTGTGTGTTAAAGAAAAAACGAATAGTATATTAAAATTATTAAATATATGTATGATGATGCATTCCTATATTCGAAATAGTTATGGAATGCTTGAAGAGTTTCTTTATAGTAGGGTATTCAAGTATTAGTCATGTAGATGTTTACAAAGGATATTCAAGTAAAGTACCTTAGCGTGTGCTTATCACACTTTTTACAAATCACTTGATTTTTGACAACAAGGCATCTACTAAAATAAGTGAGTTGGAATAATAGAGAAAATATTTAAAAAATAAAATAATTAGCATGACCGGAACACCAACTTAATTTATGATGTATAATTTTAGCGGTTGTGATATATACAATTTTTAGTTAGTATTATTAGAAGATAAAGCAAAACTTATGTGCAAATGTTTTAATATCGTGGATCTATTATACATAAGAATAATGATAAAACTTTAAGAATTACAACTATGCAGTTAATTTGAGAAGTGCCTAGAGAGTATATTTGATAAGAGGATATAATGGTTGCTTAAATGTAAAGTTTGTGGAACTTTAATTAGTCCGACAATTTTTTATAGATTTGAGTGTCATGCAAAATAGCAATTTTTTATTGATAAATATAGCTCATAAAAGAGAGAATTTTAAGATGGATGTATGGAAAAATTAAAAAAAACAAATGAAATAATGAGTATATTTGAGTATTGTGTACCATGATGCACACCATTTGGATGAGACTCCTTGCAGGCCCGATGGAATTGATGTTGGGACATTATTGGAGTTATAGGACTGTAGGCCGTCTTACTGAACAATGTATGCATGGTTTTTTATTAGATTTCTTATTGTGTTATTTTGTCTTTCATAGCTATCTTTTGTTACTGTTAATGTTCTTTTTACTGTTAATATTTATGTCATGGTTATTATGGATATTATTTATATTCTCATCAGTATTTTAGTTATTTGGTATTGCATTTCTTATTCTATAATCTTGATTCCTTGCGAATTGCGATTATAGGTTTCAGTTTTTGAGATGATTGTGATGGCAAATCTACTATCATTATGCTGCTTCTTCTGTCTCTCTTTATCGAAGTTCCTCGTTTCTCTTTCTCACTTTCTCTTTCCCTCCTCTTCATTCTTCTCTTTTATTTTTCTTTTATCTCTTTGACCTTTTTCTTTCCATTTATTCTCATCTGAAAGCCTAACCTTTCTTCTTTTTCTTTTCTCTAAAACCAAGTTAAAGCTGTACCTACCTCTGCTGCGCGGAGCTTTCCTGACTCTCTTTTCTTTTTACACGTTGGAAACAACCCACAGATGACCCTAAATCCACTCATTCTGACCAGGATGCAGATATAGTAAATTACACCAAAGCCCACCTTCAACTCACAAGACCTTTTCAGTCCTGCCAAAATGCTGCAAATCCTTGCTGTAATCTTAAAATAATTAAAAAAACAAAAACAAAAACAAAAAAACAGTAAGCTTTTTTTTTTTGGGACATATAAAAAAAAAAACAGTAAGCTTTTGAAACAGCAAACTCTTCACTTCCCGACTTTTCCTGTAACCATTCCCTTATTGTATGCTGCATCACATGTTATCATGCCTCATGGGTACGATACTTTCCTTTCGGTGCAGTGCTGTTAAACCTTTGTTAGTGGTATGAGTTGGCTCCAAAAGAATCAGTTCGTGTTGTGAACTGACATGGTGTTCAAGTTTGCACGAGCATTCAAACTGTGAAGCTGGAGAGGAAAGATGCTTAACTAGCTTTCTAGTGCATGAAATTCTTCCCAATTTTTAACTGTCTTTGCGTTGCATGGTTTTGACTTGAACTGGAATTTCATATTGTTTTTGAGGTAATGCTGTGTAGAATTATATCACTCGCAATCAAGTTATATTTATCCCATGAAGCCAAATCTTCATTGGGCATCCTTACGTTGTTAAGGTTCATGTATTCTTAGTTTGCAGAAAAAATTGAGAACATATTAACAATATCTGTTAATTTTACATGACTGCAGTTCCGAAGGAGAAACCAAGTCTACAAAGAAGAGCAGCGTCAAATAAGAGCAGCTGCTAGGAAGGCCAAGGAAGATACTGAAGGTGGTGATGGAGACCATCACCACTAATTTGATTTATAATAGTCCTCTCTGAAGTGATCATCTGAAAGTGAGAGGAGAAAAACTTCGGCAGTAAGTTCATGTTTTGTTTGAAATGCCCTCTTGGCGTGGAAGAACGCTGGTTATTCTTCATCTGGTCTTACTGTTTTAAAACTTAAATGGATGCAAAAACCTGTCAATAATTCCCTTTTGCTTAACTATATAATCCTTTCAATGAATTCATTTAAATTACTATCAAATTTGGAATTCTAGGTTGATGATTTTCATTCTTGATTGTTAGCTCATCATTTGTATCTCTTGTTTGAAGTATTATTTTTTGTTTAAACTTCTACGGCAGCATCAAAATATGTCAATTAATTTCATAACTCAAAAGTAAGGTTTTCTTGCACGATGCTAGTTGTACATGAGAAAAGAATATGATAAAGATGTGCATGTGAGCCTTTTATCGGGACCCTTTCTAAGGTGCATCGACTGTCTCCAATCAAGTCTACTCATCAATCTCATATTCGAGAGTTATTATTGTGCTCAGATTACTTCTAGGCCAATCGCTTTGCTTTGTTGAACATCGCTAGGGAGGTATTAAGTAACAGAGTACACTCTGACTTAAAACACTGAAATCCAAGTCTAGTCAATGACAATTGATAGCACGATTTCAATTTAGAATTTGATAGCCCCCTGGTTGGCAAACCATTGTCAACATTTTTAGAGCATGACTAGTTGTCACATTTGAGATTCTCAATAACTGTTACGCAGTCGCTCTATCCTACCAACCTTTCAATGACCAACATATGACCACTCCACCCTGTAGTACACTCCCAATTTGATTACAATGGAAGGTGGTGGGGTGGAATTATTACAGGCGATGTCCTATGCATAAGATAGCAATCATACTTTTATTTACAAATATCTCTTATAGAAAATTATCTATTAAAGATGTTTTGTCTTCCTATAAATTAAAGCTGCTCATCAAAGAAGTGAGTGGGAGAGACACTCATAGTTATTAGCTCCAAGTGTATTGGCCGATCAAGGAATACAAAGAATATCAATCTTTTTTTTCCAGGAAATTAAGTATTTTAGTTTCGATCTTCCATCTACTATACTCTCCTCCTATTCTTGTTTAAAATCTCCATTCTTGAAGTAACCTCTGTCGTCAAAATCTACATACACGTCAAACTAAATCTAATGTCAACTATCTTTTGGTGCTTTTATTTGAGATATGACTTATAATAAAAAGAGGGTCGGGGACCCTGAAGAACACTTTCTGTTGTGATAAATGATATTTAGGATTGTGATCAACTTTTATTGAGTTAGCATTGAGTGGCTAAATAAGATATGAAGTTATGTGAAACTGGTTAAAAAGGGGGTTAATGAGCTAGGAAGATTGATCTCAGACTCCACTGTTTGAAATCTAAAGCAAAAATTATTGCAAAGAAGTTTATAAGTTTTTTTTTTCATTGGTTAGCTAAATGATTACAAAATTGTTTACACAAGGTACATCTAAATTATAATGTTGACAAAGTCCTAGCAAGCCAAGTCATCGTTATTATTATCTCGATGGTTCTGGTCTTGTCCTTCTTAATCATAATTGTCTTCTTAATCATAATTGTCTTCTTAATCAAGCATTGCATACCTTTCAACAACAATGTCTATGATCTCATCCAATTAGTGCAAATAATTTGTCACTTTTTGTGACCGATAATGATGTTGGGTTAGCAAACCCCATATTATGTACTAAAAGGATTTCTTGCTCTATTCCACTTACTTATACCCATACATGCGCATGTGGGTAAAATGCAAGTGTTTAAGTAGATTCCTATATACAAGACTTTGGCCAGAAGAGCGCGTGGTGAAAGTTATGCTCATCCAAATGAAATCTCACTGTGCAATGTAAACACTAGCATTAGTCTGTGAGCAAGTAGTTGTGCACCCCTCCAAAGAAAACTCATCTTTGGGGGATCATATCAAAGATACTCATTCTTTACAGGTTTATCTAAAGAAATCTCCTAGACTAATCTATGCCTTGAGGGGCACTTGCCCCTATAAAACTTGCTCACCCATAGTAGTTGTCCACAATAAAGGCCACCCAACTTCCATAGATATCCCCGATCAAGCTTCAAGAAGCATACACCTATAAAGCTACGATTGCAACTCTACTAACTCAAGTTGTTCTTGGCTTACAACCACTTCCACCTAGGGGGTTGTGATGAGGACATCGAAGATCAACGGCTACGATCGTGTCTATTTATCTTGATGTATTTGATTTGTTATTTGTACTTTTCCCTTTCTACCCTCACTTGAGGGCTTTGCCTTATGTTTGCCCTAGAGGCAATAGTGTCTTTTATTTTCCTTCATGTATTTGGCTATTTAAGCCTTCCCCTTCCTCTTGGAAAGGATGATGATTGCTAATGAAATTTTTGGTTTTGGATCTCTTTGTGAGTTCTAGAGTTCTCTTTGTGAGTTCTCAAGTGAGGAAAGCCTAGGAGAGGCTCAAAGCAATACCCAACAACCCCTTGGTGGAGCTCTTGGTTCCTATCTTTTTCTTCTTCTAATTCTTCCCTTCTTCCCTAGCCGCCGGAGTCCCCACCTGCAAGTCGCCCAAGCCACCGACCTCCTCCAACCCCAACCATTTCCCCTCCACCTCAAGAGAAAACATTCAAGCTCTTGGCCGGAAGAACCTGACCCCTGCCCCTTTTGCCGCCGCCCACCTTGAGTTTCAGCCGCCGGCCACTTCCCCACCACCGGCCGGCCATCTTGCCCTCGGCCTCTCGCCATACGCCCACCACCCCTCTCTCCGCTAGCCTTTGAATTTGAATTTGATTTCAAATTCTTTCCAAATTAGGAAATCCAATTTAAGTTTTTATGATTAAATTCAATTTAAAATTAAATCAAATTGGATTCAAACAATTCTCTTTCCAAGTCATCACCACCTAATTGGAAACTCCTCCTCATTCTCCCCAAATCCCCTCCCTCCTTGATGCCGCCGGCCCTTGAGGGAATCTCCCTATTGATTGCTCATTTAATGCCCCACCCTATTTGAAATTGAAATTAATTTCAAATATTTTTTCTCTCCTAAAATTTCAAATTCTGAAATTTATTTCAGAATTGGTTTTGAAACTCCCCTCTCCCTTCCAAAGCTCCAGGAAAACTGCTGCCCAACATCTCAATTTTCTGTTTGGAAATTCCTGCAGCAGCCCACCGACGTTCAGCCATCCCGGGAGCGACAATTGCTGTCCAGATCTGAGGGACAGCCCTTCTTCCTGACTAGAAGTTTTCCTGAGCTCAATAGGTTGCTATCCTGTTGACCACAGCAAACTAGGGTGCTGTCCAGCCGTCCAGAGCCAGTCCTAGCTGCTGTCCTGAGGAGATCTAGTGTCGTCCAGCCGCCTGAAGAGACTCTCATTGCTGCTGAGTGGTTCCAGAAGTTTGAAGGCTGCTGCCCCTTCATTCCAGCCATCGTCATAGCTTCATAACTCCTTTTTTTTGGGTAAACTCTTTACTCACTCTTTATCTTTTGAGTTTACTCTACTCGTGGTTATAATTTGATTCACAAAGCGCATGTTTTATCGCCTCCGCTAAACCTAGTATTTGAATGAGTTGTGAGAGAGGCCCATCATAATACTAATCTTATTGTTAGCATTGGAATTTCTCGTTGAAACCACTCATGTATGCAAAGTAAGACTTAGTTGACTATTTAATGATCTCAACCTCTTGCATGTGTTTAGACCTAAGCTATTTTATCACCTTAATGTTATCTTATCGTTTACATCAATAGAGGATTTTGCTTAACATTGCTCTCTAAAATTTACAAGTGCAAACTTCCTTAAGCAAGTCATTTTCGCATGTATTGTTTCACATCAGGTTGACTATTCGCTCTTGAGGACTCCCTTCTTATTCTTAGGAACTCACCTTCGCAGACTCAATACCAGTTCTCACAAACTTGCCTAAAGCGCTCGCCTTGGGTACTGCCAAAGGACCACATCAGAGGTAGAGGTCACGTGTGAACCATCCAGCTCAGCCTAGGTGTCAGTATCAATTTGTACTTATTGCATCTTATATGATTTTTTTCATTATATTTTAGGTGCAACATTCATTGTATCCCTCTTGACCCTATAAATAATGGATGAAGAGGCATATTTTGAACTTCATGCTATTTGGACTATTCAGAAAGATATCGGAATTTCTCACTTACTCTTCATACTTACTAGTTTTCTCATTTGGTTCTCCAATTGTAACTTGCGAAGACTTGTTAGTAGGGTAAGATGTCGCCTACAAACAAAATTGGATCCAATAACTAACATAACATTGGTTGATGATCATCTCATTCACAATATCTTCTGTTACATCAATTTCAAAAGGATTCTACAAGACTCCTCATTCTTTAGTCAGCTGCTTGTAAATAATATTCTAGCTCTTGATGATGGCCCAAAGTTCAACCTCGTCTTGTTTTTGGGCCATTTGAGGTGTAGCAGGGCTACTCTATCACTTAATGTGTTTAAATTGGATCCCAAAGCTCTTTTTTCATAAGAAACATCCACCTGGAGGGCCATACATGAGCATCCAATCACCAAGGATATAAATATTTAGCTTACGAAAGCTTTCAATATCGAGTAAGGTGACCTTCAAAGTTAATGCTTTAATAAGCTAAACTTAAAGAGCTGAAGTTCTCCTACAGCCCAACTTCTTGTATCAAGATAGCATGAAGGTTGAATGCCATAAACCTAAATATGATTAAGTTTCTGGCAAATTTTCTTGCTTAACAAGTTGTAAGAATTGTCACATGAAAATGACACTTGCTTCACAAGTTTTGATATAGTTGTATATCTATATGCTTATGTAAGTAACTCGAAAATATCGAAATAGGTTCATCTCCATGTGACTTGGCTAGAGGGAGCACATAGTTGGAGTAACGCTCGCCCAAAGAAAGCCTCACCCTGTATGATAAGCGCTAGCACCAGCCCATGAGTAAGCGGTCACTCACCTAAGTCGACATTGCAATATATGAGCTTGCCCCTGGGGATCAGATTGAAGATGTGCTCATTTTCGGGGATTCATCTAAAGGACTCACCCATATAGGTCTTTACCCTGAGGGGTACTTATCCTAAGAGAATTCGTTGTACCACAGTTATTATTCACAATCAAGGCCACACGCCTTCTGCAGATACCCTCGATCAAGCTACAAGAAGCGCACAACTATAAAGCCTACAACTACAACTTAATTGATTGAACCTTTCCTTGGCTCACATCTACTTCTACCCAAAAATCTACTTCCACCCATGTGTCTTGATATTCACTCTTGAGGACTTGCCTCTCATTTCTAAGGATTCACCTTTACAGACTCGCCCAAAGCACTTGCCCCCAAAACTTTACCCTGAGTATCCACTGGAGTGCCAGGCTAAAGGAAAAGGGTCATGTGTGCGCCGCCTCTTTGTCTATGTGTCTTTGACAATCTGTACATATTACATAATGTATTATTTTATTTTATTTTATTCTAGACGTAGCCTTTCATGTAGCCCTCTTAACCTTATAATTAATAAGTGAATGGGCATATTTCAAAGATATTGTTGTTTGGATTTTTTATAGAGATATTAGATATTCTCTTTTACTTTTCATACTTTTCCTTGATTCTATAGCTCTAATATATTAAGACCCCTATTAGTAGGTTTGGGTGTCATCAACAGTCAAATTTGAATTCAACATTCTTTAAGGTGTGATAAGCATGGATTGACGACAATGACTTGATAAGAAGACAAGCATTGCATGATGAGCAGTAGAACCAGGTATCGTAGCGAATATGGAGAATCAAAACTTTACTACCTATCGTAGCTTGATGGAGATAAAGGAGAGAATCACTAAGATGATTTATGACGCACTAGGGCAAGTTCATAGGAACGCCTTGGGAGAGAGAACCCCTGAATGATCATTTGACTTTGGAATTCGCTAGGGAAGGCACGAGACTAGGGCGGTACCTTCAACACCTATCTTCGATTACAACCACAATCACACCAACGATGAAGAATACAACCCTCCATTTAGTTGAGGGAGGGAGCAAATGCTAGCCAACGCATTTTCAAGGGATTTGTGAAGGCAAAGCCACCTATAAAGTTAAAAAATTTCCCACCCTGCTAAATACATAGCATACGTTGAGTTGGCTACATCATTGATGGATGTCAATGACACATTGATGTGTCAATTGTTATTTACCATTGTCAAAGAGTCCGCCATTCGGTGGTTATTTTGCATGCTAACCTAAGTTTAAGAAGTTGTTCATTACATACTTTTCGATCGCTCAAAGGCCGCTGAAGAGTTCTTAAGCTCTTCTGATGATGAGGTAGGAACCAGGCAAGTTGTCGAGAAGTTTCATCATCAGGGTACAGATAGAGATGCTGGATGTTAAGGATCGGAAGCTGATAGTCGCGCAAGCCGCTCTAATCTAAGGGCTGCGGGAAGGCTCATTTAGATGTGCTCTTGGTCTTCAATAGTTGAGAACATTGGCCGAGTTGTTAGAACTTGCTAACAATTACATAAATGTGGAAGAGCATGATAGTGTGGTTGAGTCCTCCTCGACTACTTGCCCCAAGGAATTACTAGCAAGGCTAGTTGGCACCAAAGTCACAAGTGCGATAGGGGTTGCTTGAGGGGTCATAGGGTAGAGAGAATACAACACACGCCACAGTATTGTCACCATCAAGACCAACAAAAGGTAACCCCTGCTGGCAAGACCACTCAGAATCGTGGGACCGCCTACTCTGTGAGTAGAACAAGCAACACGCGCAACTCACCCATACAAAGATAATGGGGCGCACCTTTCTCACCCACACCCAATTGTCACTCCCCTATTTGTTTCCATGATTGAGTTGGTGCAGGTTATCCAAAATAAGGTGTTATTTAAATGCCCAACACGTAGGAAGGCGGGTGCTCCCCCTAAGGACACCTCAAAATTTTCCGCATTCCACAAGAATTATGGGTATGACACAAATGAATATATGTACATCGTAAGCATTCTGGAGGATTTGATAAAAGTGGGATAGTTCCAAGTAAACGGGCAAGCACAGCATTTGCAAAAGACTAAGGAAACAAGCCTATTCCCGCGTACACCATCCATATCGCTAGGGTTTTGCTCGCCATTTTTGGAGGGGACGAAGCAAAGATGTCTCCGAAGAGAGTCTAAAGAGGTCTCACACATGAGAAGTCAACTTGGTGACCACGTTGTACATGCCAATAACCAAAGTAATCCTAATTGCCTTCACCGAAGTAGATGAATTGGCAAGTGGGAAACCCTTTAATGATGTTGTGGTGGTCATTGTGCTATTCGTCAACTACCATATCGACAACATACTCACTAATACAAGGAGTTATGTTAAAATAAAATTTAAACATGTTTTCAATAAAATGAACTTGCTTCCCAACTCACCTCCATCACAAGTCTACTCTATGATTTATTGGGCAAGAGGCAAGAGACCGTAGATGATTGCTCTTCCCATAACCTGGGGTGAGGGCGAGCACAAGTACACAACAATCATCAACTTCATAATGGTGGATGCACTTGCCACATACAACGTGAACTTTAGGCGAGCACTCCTAAGTAATTTCATGGCGGTCAACTCCACTTATCACGTGGCAGTCAAGTTCCTATGGGAAGCCAGGAAATTATGGGGAGAGGTGACTTAACATAATTGCAAACTTTCTACTTGATAGCCATAGGGAAGGTGGCAAGCTCGCCCAAGAAAGTGTTACAAGCTGAGAAAAAGGGGATCGACCTGGGTTGGAGAACATTGAACTAATGGAGAAGGTCCCAACAATGGAAGATAACCCAGAGCTAACTCACAATTAAGCTTGTTTTTCATCCGAGCACACTAAGGTGAGCTCATCCAAGCTCTCATGGATGCCTCAATGTCTTTGATTGGACGGCATTGGTTAACATCCACACATCTGTCAAATCAGTGCGAGCGAAGTCGACAAAAGTGACAATCGATGAGCTTGATTTTTGGCAAGTGCGACACTTTACTTAAGTACTCAAATGACTTTCAATCGCCGAACGGATCGCGCTGGTGCAATCAGAGCGTCAAATTTTGCTAAGGGAGGACCTATCGCAATTGAATTCAACGAAGGTGGTCGAAATTAGTAAAATATAGGCACAATGACACATGACGTTGTTTGAATGACGTCAATTCGCAAAACGGATTTCGTCGTTTCATCCAAAATGTCGAAAATATCTAAAAATGAATTCCATATTGCATAGGTCATCCGATCGAGCAAAAATGTGAATTTTGCACGAGCTTCAAGGCTATGAAGACACAAATTTCAAGGAGTCCGACATCAACTCGTAGAAGAAGCCTTTGCCTTTGAACTTGCTGTCAAACTTGGAGGCAACTGACTTCTGCAGGCAATACTCAATCCCCTTGTCATACTTCTTGCAGAGGATCTTCTAGTACTGTGGAGATTCAAAGAAGGTCACCCACTTCTCATATTTCACCTTAAATTCAATGGCTTATCAGGCTAGTTATTCAACAATTTCATCGACTCAACTTCCTTCAAGGTGTCCTTCCTTGATTGCGCCTTCTGGTTGGCTCCATCCCTCTTATCCAACTAGGCTTCTAAAGACTCCACCTTCTCATCTGCCCATCTAAGGGAAAACTCCTCGTTAAGGATCGACTTTATCTTCCTCATCTCCTCCCTCAAGCTAGCAAGTGCCAGATTACCTGTTGATGTTTATGCGCCAATACATATGTACTTTGCCAACTTATAATATATAAATTCATCACGATAAAGCCATTCTTGTTAGTAGGGACCTTCTTCAAGTAATTTTCCCTCGTAAGGGGTGAAGACAGTTCCCTATGTCAAATGCTTTCCTGGATAGGTGGATAGGGCCTACTTTTTCCTCAGAGCCTTCAAAAGACACATTAGCCTCCACATTCTCCTCCTCCTACCCATCCTCTTCGGACTATGACTCACCTTCAAATATGGGAATGATACTTTTGCCTTTACCATCAACAAGCTTGGGGTTTAACGCCTCCTCTGCTCTCTTTTATGCGTAGTCTTCATTAATAATCATCCACGGACATGCGCTGAAAGGGGAACAACAATGATAGATAAGGTGATGAGGACATCGCTAGGAGATTCCGACATACATACCAGCGACGGAATCGTAGATCGACGGCTACAATTCAGAGTCTTTACTTTGGATGTATTTTATGTTTTATTTATTTTGCATTTCAGTTTTCCTAGTTTACCCCTATGGGGAGTAAATTCTTATTGTATCCCTGAGGGCATTTGAGTACTTTTCTTTTCTTTGTGATTGAGATCTATATATAGCGGTCTTATGCTTTGTAAAAGGTTAATGAATGATTGAATGAAATTTGATGTTTGTCTTTTTCTTTTTCTTTTTCTTGTGTGTGCACTAGAGAGAAGAGAGAGCCCGAGGTGATGGCAAGAGCAATACCCACCAGTCATTGGAAGAGTCAGTGGCTTGTGGTTCATCTCCTTCTTCCCCGTTTCTTTTCTTCCCCACCGGTCGACCACCATTTACCCCCCAAGCCGCCTGCCACAACCCCCCTTTGCCCCAAACCGCCGGCCACCTTCACACTATCATCAAATCCCTTGACTCCAAGCCCTTCCCCATCACAATCGCCGGCCAAACTCCTTTTCCCAAGCTCCACCGCTGGCCCACCCCTTAACCACCTCCATTATGATGATCTCATTCATCATAATTGCTTTCCTAAATTAACTCAAGTAAGAAAGGAAAGGAATCATTATTATTTGAAATTTAAATTTGAATTTCAAATACTTTCTTTATTTATAAATTCCTAATTTAGGAAAGTGCATAAATCATGGTCTAATTTAAAATTGAATTAGATTTGATTTATTAATACCTTTCTTAAATTACATGGCTTGTTTAGGAAGCTTTTAAATCCCTCCTTCTCCCTTAATGTCGCCGGCCCCCTTCCATGGCCCACCTCCATTGATTTCCCCCTTTAAGCCTTAATCCTAATTTGAATTTGAAATTAAATTTCAAACCAAATTCCCTCCCAATTTACTTAAATCTGAATTTAATTTCAGATTTATTGATAGCACCTCATCCAAACCCTAAATCTAATTTAGCCCTCAATCCTCCCCTCTCTCTTTGGTTTCCCCCTTCCTCTCCCCTTATCCCTTGGAAAACCTAGATCTCTCATGAGTTTTGGAGCCAAGGAAAGAAGACAAACTCCTCCTTCTACCATCGGTGCATGGCCGACCCTGAGGTAGACCACGATTCACCTACAACGCTCAAGGAGAAATCGACATCTTTCTTTCTCCTTTCTACGATCCGGATTGGGACTACGAAGATTCAGTGGAAAGCTACGTCAACCGTATACTCTATTTCCTTGCCGAGACGACAGAAGGGCAACAGCCCACGGGACCTTGGCAAATCGTCGACCGACCAACAACCTCTCTTCCTCAGGCTACTTCTCCGGCAAGCAAGACCCTACGCGTCACTTTTCTATGGTGGCATCACTAGGGTTGCTTTTATCCTTTCTCCGCTAAGCCCAACTTCAAGATCGAGAGTGAAGGAACTCATGATGAACACTTCTTGATGTTACGCCGTGGATTTTTGTTTCGTTGCTATTAATTTTGCTATATTATTTTTGTTGTTACTTGCAATTGTCTTGTTATACTCCTTTGTAATCGCTTGTTATTACTTAATTTTCTAACGGAAAAATTCTAAGAATCCGACTTAGCGAAACATGAGTTTTAATTAGCAAAGTTATAGTTCAAGTTATTGATTAATTTCTAAAAGAATTTCTCGTTCACTTGTACACATCATAAGGTTGGGGGTTCAATAGGCTACTAGCCAGCAATAGGCTTACCAGGCCTCTTCTAGGATGTTGTTAGGGCATGGCTCGCAGGAGGATGAGGTGTGCAGTGGATTTGAACTACCTTTATTAGGAGGCAAACAAGAGGCGCCTTCATTGCCTTGGGGCACTTCTTTGGAGAGCTCGCATGCCTACCTCTTCTTCTCCCACTCCTCTTCCGTTGAAGAGGTTAGTGACGAGGAACTCTAATATAGCAAGATTCTCATGATAGACATTATTAGGCATCTCGCTGGCAATCATGCCCACAGGAAGCCTCTAAGAGAAAAAAAAAAAGACTTAACCAAATTTCCACGAGGTGATAGGTAATTTAATTTAAAAAGTGTCATGTATGTTGCCCAATCCAATGTAGTTGCAGACTAGTTGAGACAACCCTCAAGCGATCAAAGGCTCAAGGCGCGAGCCTTTTCATTTAACTCGGAGGCCAACACCTTGTCCTTGGTGTAGGTGATTGGGGCTGTCAACAGTCAACACAACCAGCCAACTTGCAACTTGACTAAGATGAACTTTGTCTTCCCATCCTTGATGTTATTCTCCATTCGACTCCTCCAGTAAAGAGTAGAGGAATGGATATTGTTGCCTCGAAAGCTTTTACGGTGAAGATGCGACAGAACAAGATCAATCTCTACTTGATGTCCTCTCACCGTAAATGTGTGAGAAAGGTGACTATGTTAGCTGTTGCATTCGACATGATTTGCACCAGTATGATCCATAAGAAATTGAGGATCTTGGCTAACTTTGGGTAGAATAGTAGATGTTGATCGAGCAGGAAGTGGTCATAAGGAATGCACAACTTGTCCTCATAAATTGTGCTAAGATGCTCGTCATTAGAAGGCATTAGGATCACCATATTGGCATCATTATAGCAATAATCGAACTAAATTATGTGAACATCTTAGTCGCACGCGAAGTATGATAATATTCAAACTCGATAAGTGCCTTATGGCACATCCCCAAAGCTATTATCTTGAGAAAACAGACTTGCGCTAGCTATGGAGGGGGAGATTGAAAAGAGAGCACTAAAGGAGAAAGCATCTCATCTAAGGGGTGAGGGTGTACTTATCAAGAAATCATAGGCCTAAATTTCAATGCTCTAGGCTCATTTGCCATTAACGCACCAAATCTTTTCCATCTCTGTCATCATGATCTACTCTCTTTCCTCTCATTTGCCCTATCCAGAGCGGCCCTCATACAAAGAATAAAACAGTGCGCATAATAAGCAAATTGAGAGTCATACTCGACTCGCCTTACTAGGAGCCAACCTCAATTGATTATCAAAAAGTATATTTCAAACTAAAACACAATTTCATCCTCGATTGAAATTACAATAGTCGCTTTCACGTGACAAGCTAAAAAGATTTTAAAAAAATGGAATAAAAAGGCAAAAAGTTTCCACAAATGAAATAAGAAACAAAACAAAGAAAAGAAGTGATTTACAATCATAAATAAAAATAGTATGCTACATTTAGAAATTTTATTACTGAACTTTCTTTTTACATACATATCATCTTTATGAATTGCATTACACACGAGCGAGCCTACTCACTCCTCAGAAATAACCTATATAATGGATTTAACAAAAGTTCAACAAGTTTTACTCCTTTCTATACTAGATTTTATAGGATGAAGCAATCGCTAGCCAAGAATTGACTTCACTGTGATGATTTTATGAGTCGGCGAATCGCCATCACTTCAGGTCTCAACTCTGACAGCTTTCTAAATGTGGTGGTTCCTTCCCTTGTTGATCTCGCCTTTTCCAATGCTTAAATCCTTTTTTTCGGAGTCGGATTGAACAAGATCAAGCTCCTCCTGTAAGGCATGACTCATTGGGTGAGGGCATCCGAGGAGGAGGATGTTAAAATAGGGATCTTAGTATCCTAGCCACTAGCCAGAGGGGAGGGCTCACTAGCCGTTAGAGTCATGCGGGGAAGGCAATGGAGAGCTTCTGTACTGGGGATGGATTTACCTGCTCCCCTATATGCTCAGCCTCTACAACCTCTCAACTGCCATCTTCGCATGATGGGCTTTTGTAGAGGTCAGTGTGTGTTGGCCCGTTGTATTCTACACCAATGGAGCCCCTATGGTATAGAGAGAAGGAACGAGAGGAGGCAACTCCTTATCCAATAAACAAAGGGAGATCTTGAGCAGCCTACTGTAGAGATCAACAGTCCTTGTGTTTGAGCTAGGTACTCATTGAGTTAATGTAAGCACCTCGAACTCTTAATTGTTTAAGGTTGGCGACACTCGACCCCAAAACATAACTCGTTCAAAAATTAGAAAAGAATACTTTTTACCTCCACTAGTTGCCTTTAAATGCTCAACCTCCTCCAGTGTGGGTTATGGTTGCTAGTGAGTTCCACCATAGTGAATTGACGCTACTTTCAAAGTAGGAGTTGTCGTCTCAAGAATAACGCTCACCACAACCAATGCCTGAAGAGCTTCCTATAATGTAGAGGGCCAGAGGCTCACCTCGCATGTCTTTTAGTGAGTGGCACATTGTTAAAATTCGAGGAGAGTACGACCCTTGCATTGCTCTTCACGACCGCCACCACCTTACTACTCATTATCTGTGGGTTCACCTAAAGGAATTACCTAGACAGGTCTTTGCGTTGAGGGGCACTCGCCGCAGGAGAAATTTTCTCCCACAATAGTTGTTTGCAAGGCCAATCGCCTTTCATAAATGTCCCCGGTCAAATTATAAGAAGTACAAACCTATTAAGTCTTTAGCCATGATTTCACTGGCCATATATGTCCCTAACTCACAGTTACTTCCACCACCTAGATGAATGGCCATTCACTATGAGGACTCGCCTCTCATTTTTAGAGATTAATAATTGCAAATTCACCCAAAGCACTTGCCCCAAAGGCTAGCCTTAGGTATCCGTCTAAGAATCCTATCAGAGGTAGAGGGCCACACGTGTGTTACTCAGCTTAGTCCATGTATTTGCGAATATATACTTATCAAATCAAGTTTTTTTGTTTTTTTTTTCATTTTATTGTAGGTGTAGCTCAATCCAAAATAGCTCAATCCATGTGTAACCCTCTTAACTCTATAAATAAGGTATGAAGATGCATATTTCGGACTTCATGCTATCCAGATTATTTAAAAAAGGTATTAGAACTTCATACTTACTCTCCATATTTATTCATCTTCTCAATCAGTTCTCTAGCTCTAACCTGCTAAGACATTAGTAGGGTGGGGTGTCACCCATGAACAAATTTGAATCTAATGTAATTATAAATTTCTCAAACTTTCTAGGTTGGCAAACTTAAGCATCCCATATCAAATGTCTTCTCAAGCTGCAACTTCACAATCCTAAGATAGAATCGAAGAAGTTACATTAACTCAAAAAGCTACAAAACATATTTTATTTAGATTTAATATGCTAAGCCATTGAATTTATATCCTTCAACTAGTGAGGTGAAGCATGCCGACCCCATGTAGTGGGACAAAGGCTTGATGTTGTTGTTATTGTAACGAGTGAGGTGAAGCATGAAGCATATGATCGAAGAAAAAAACTTATAATCCGTGCAAGCTTGCGATTGAATTAAAGAATTTCATAATCAATGCACATGCTTTTATCAAGTTTTTGTATGTTCCCATTCTCCTAATTCCTCGATGGAGCTATTTCTTGGCTAGTATCCCTCATCGATTCCACTAAAACATGATGGATGTATCATATTGAAGGGCCCTTTTTATCCTCTACAACCCGGGCAATGCCCATCATTAGTTGATGTCGTTCTTGATCATATTGTATGAGTTCTCTCCTAAAATTTATATTTGATTGAAACCTTTTTATTCTGGATGCCAACCTGTGCGTAATAACATATTTGATTGAAACCTTTTTATAATATTAGCACATCTCTTCTAAAACTTTCTACTAGAGCATTTTGAGATATGAAATTTACATTAAAATTTATGTTTAATAAAATAAATTTTGTGATTGCATATCAATAAAGGTGGAGCCCAACCATCATGACATGAACAAGTTGATCTACATTGCACTGAAGGCATAATAGTATAGTTGTAATAAGTCTTTTAGTCAAAAGAATGTGCATTTTGAAGCAGAGTGGTTGCCATAATGCCATGAAATGGCGTCGTTTGCCAGCTATTATTATTATTATTAATCTGTATATTTGCTTGTGAATTATATGTAATTTGCAGCAGCACAAAAACATTTATATTGATTGATATGAAGAAAATGGTTACGCAATTAATTAGGAATAGAAGCTTTAATTTGTATTATTGCATGGCTGAGGATAGTGATGGCTCAACAAACATTTATAAATGTGTTGTTGCGTGGGTGTTAAAACAAACAAACTTATCCCTTAACCTTCTTCGCACATATGATGGGGAAACACAAGCATTTAGAAAATCTCTCTGATCATAAACATTTTCAAGGAGAATTAGAAAGAATTGTTCACATAAAGTCATGAAAAGATTCTATTATCCATACTTGTTTCACATTCTCCTACTGGTTTTTTTTACATCTATTCCATCAGCATCATTAATTTAATTACAAGTGTTTTTCTCCCCCCTAAACCCTCAAAGGTCAAAAATCCTATTAATTTTCTTTGACTAGAACAAAACACTTGGAGAATTACTTGGTAATCTGACGCTCTGTTGCGTGAACAGATCCATGCAGCTAAATTTTAATGAATTTATTATAAGTTGAAGTTGATGCTGTAAACATCCTCAGCACGCATTCCCCTGTAAACACAAATTTTGCTCATTTCTTGTACAATATTTGAAATATAAACTATATTATCCAAACGGAAAAGTTGAGAGCAGAGAGAATTACAGGGAATCTTCATATCAAGTCCATTTTTAGATTACAGCGAAAGATGAATGAATCACGACCGTTCATCTGCACCAGTATATCTTATAAATAACTGCTTTGGTGGCCGCCATTTCCACTGGAGCCATTTTAGACGTTAATAAATGCTCAAAATGGCAAATACCCGACCTCAACGCCGCCGCCGCCTTCTCCTCGTCGCCTTCCTCCTCGTCACTTTGATCGCCGCCGTCGAATCTTCTCGACCGGCGTTCGCCTGTGGGGGGCCGGAAGCAGCGGGGATGCGGTTCTGCAATCGAGATCTCCCGATCAAGGTCCGCGTTCGAGATCTCATCGGGCGACTGGAGACGGAGGAGAAGATCCGGCTGCTGGTTAACAATGCGGCGCCGGTTCCACGGCTGGGGATCGGCGGGTACGAGTGGTGGTCGGAGGCTCTCCACGGCATATCCGATACTGGACCAGGAGTAAAATTCGGCGGCGATTTCCCCGGCGCTACGAGCTTCCCTCAGGTCATCTTAGCTGCCGCCTCCTTCAATGCCTCGCTCTGGGAGCGAATCGGAAGGGTATGCTCCAACTCTTCGCTTATACTAGTACTATACTAGATTACTAGATTACTAGTACTAGTAAATTTCTCCCTCTCTCCCTCCCTCTTCTTCCATTTGATTGGTTTTTATTTTATTTTTTTATGGAAGGAATGTGATTATTAGAAATTAAATTTGATTGATTTTTAAAGTATTTTGAGTTATAAATTAAAAAAAAATCATTAGCTACGGCCGGTTTTTTGCTTCTATCTATTACCAATACTTAATTCTTAGTAATAGATTGAACGCAGCTTCGAAAAGCTTTTGATATATTTTTTTGATAATTTATGCATTTATATACAGTCGTAATGTACATATTAGCTGTTTGAGAAACTGAATTATTGATTAGATGCTAAACTAAATTATTAGTGCGCGTGCTTGCTGCCAACTATATTACCAATTTTAAATCTGTTGTCACAGTTCTCCGATTAAATTTTGTTTAGACACTCAAATTATTAATTTTTTTTAAAGGCTAAAATCTTTTTGATAAAAATTCTGTGCGGATAAATTGAAGAGTAGTAAAATTGCTCTTTGTATGTATATAAAGAATTAAATTGTAAATTAATATCTGTGGCAGTTCAATTAATTAAATAACAAAACTATTTGTAAATTTCCTAATTTGAAAAGTTCCATATTTGCTCCCATTGGATTGGATAAAAGGGCCAAAAATATTTGTAACGCATCTTATAGGGCTAGAGTCATACTCATGCGGCGTAATCCAAAGAAAGCTCCTCTTTTCTTTATCAGTTGGTAGGCAGAGGGTCCCACTTCTGCATATGGCTGACATTGCTGAGTGACTCTATTTTCGTGTAACAATTCAATTTATCATTTTAAAATATTTTTATTTTCATAATTTAAAATTATTTTTTTATTCTTCTTCTTACATTTTATTATAACAATAACTTTTGAATTAAAATTATCTATTTAATCCGCTTATGAGCCAACTCGAAATCATAGAATTTATGGAATTCATACCCCAATGAAATGTGCTACGTCTGGTATTGAGCTTATACCGAGTGATGCTCGGTATCGCTCGATATCTGAGCGTAAATTAGACGGTTCTTCCGTCTGGTGTCTGCACATAATAATCTCTCTAGATCTGAGCATCATTCTTTGAACTCAAACATAATTAATTAAGTTTACAGCCTGTGGATGCTCATATAGTATATTATTTTCCTCATCATAATTCGTCTCTAGATCAACCAAGCTCAAAAAGTTGAAAGAGACAAATTTGTAGCTCAGTTGGTAGGTTTGTGAGATTGTACGCTCAGACGAAATATATTAATCTATAATGATATCTAAAAAATATTATAATTTAAGAGTTTAATCATAATTTATAGGATAAAAAACTTACAAAAATAAGTCCTCTGATCCATTTACTATTTCAATCTTTTATTTTTCATTCTTTTCTAGATTTTGTTTTTCATCCTGCTCATTTTACTCAAAATTACCGACCAAATTAATTTCATTTGAACTTAAATCTTATTTATTTTATCAAATTCAAACGCATATTAAATTAAAGCGAATAGCTCTTGACTCAACAAATTTACACCTCTACTTATAATTTATAATTATCTAATATTATAAAGGATTGATTTTTTTTATATTTTTGGGAAATTTCTTAGGATATCATATATTGAATTTCTAATTAATTAAAAATGAAGTGTCATTAGGAATGAATAAAATATTTAGCATTATAAAAAATAAAATTTCCTTTCTAAGAGTGGCATCTGCCGACTATGATATAAATTATTATATTGAAAATACCATAAGCTTTTAAGCTTTTCATCATGTCATGCCACTCACTTTCATTAAATAGTAGGATGGCAATGCCACCAACCATCAGCTTCAATTGGTGGACAGCCTGTACTGCTCAGCGGCTTTTTAGATTTTTGCCAAACAGTTTGGCCATAGAAATGAACAGGAGCGCTATATTTTTTACATTTGATATTTTATTAATTTTTGTTTAGGACTAATTTTTTTGTTGCTTCTTAAAGCAATGTTTTAGTATAAAATTATTAATTTTTTAAATAAAAAATGCTTTTATATAGAAGAAAAAAAAAATTATCCCTTTAGTCTCAATCGAATATGGTGGGAGAAAGCGATTTGAATTATGCCATTATTAATTAATATATAAGAGCATATGAAATGCTTGCTGATAGCTAGTGATCACATGGATAGAGGAATCTCGCCTACCTTTTTTCTGCATGGAGAGCTATATTATTATTATTATTATTATTTTAAGATACTATGTTTTTAATATGATCAAAATTATAATTTAATAGTAATTTGATCACTGATTAAGTTTGTTTTAAATTATTCTCCACATAATAATGTCTTATAATGAAAGAAATATAATATGTCTACAAAAATTTAAAATAATTTTAAATACCTTCTTATGTTTATTGAAAATTTTTCATGTGATTTTAAGTCATTTGAAATTTAAAAAATTATATTTATGTGAGCTAAAGCTAAGTATATATATCATTATCAAACATATGGTTTTACTAGACGTCACCCACTCAGTTAAAAAAAAAAGTTTGAATATAAAAAAGAGAAAAATTAGAATACTTTTTATATGTATTTTAAACACTATTTATTCAATGTTAAATGTAATTAATCAACTCTTTTATATATTATACTTAACTCCAAACAATATAAAGAGTTTTAATATTCATCAGCACCTTTTTCTATTAAAAAGCACACGCAGATTTCAGGCTTGAATATTCGTGCATGCTAGTCAAGATCTAACCTAACCAACATGATATACATGTAGGTTGTGTCTGATGAGGGACGGGCTATGTATAACGGCGGGCGGGCGGGCCTTACATTTTGGAGCCCGAATGTAAACATATATCGTGATCCTCGTTGGGGTCGAGGGCAAGAGACTCCAGGAGAGGACCCAATTCTAGCCGGAAAATACGCAGCCCATTATGTCCGCGGACTCCAACAAGCCACCGGCGGTCGCAGCGGCCATCTCCACCTCAAAGTCGCTGCTTGCTGCAAGCACTACACTGCCTATGATCTCGACAACTGGCATGGCGTCGACCGCTTCCACTTTAATGCCAAGGTACATATAAAACTTGATCTTCTAAAAAAAATTAAATTTTGTTGTCTAGCTAATTTGATTTGTATTATTTCAGGTGAGCAAGCAGGATCTGGATGACACATTTGAAGTGCCTTTCAAGGCTTGTGTGATGGAAGGCAAGGCTGCAAGCATCATGTGCTCTTACAATCAAGTCAATGGGATCCCCACCTGTGCCAATCCAAATCTCCTTCTTAACACTGTTCGGACCCAATGGGGACTAAACGGGTCAATTATTATAACACCCATCATACATACAATTTTAAATATTCATTACATCTGCATCGAGATATATATTAAAAAAAATCACATTATCTTTTAATTCATATGTGTTAGGTACATCGTAACGGATTGTGATTCTATAGCCGTCTTCTATAACGATCAACATTACACTGCTACGCCGGAAGACGCTGTCGCCGTAGCATTGAAGTCTGGTTGGTTTTGAGATATTTATAGGCCAATTTTTTTTTTTTTTTTTTAAGTGATGAGCAGCTTTTCATAATAAAATTTTTTGTTCACTTTATTTAAAAAAAAAAATTCAAAGCTAACAGTGAATTCGAGAAAATAAAAAAAAAAATTATCATTAAATTGATTAAAAAAAAAAATTTGTTTTTGTACTAGGATTGGACCTGGACTGCGGCCCATTTCTAGCCCAGTACACGGGCAGCGCGATCCAGCAAGGCAAGGTCAGCATATCCGACGTGGACAACGCATTGGCGAACACATTGACCGTACAAATGAGGCTCGGAATGTTCAACGGTGATCCGGCTACTCAGCCGTATGGTAATCTTGGACCCAAAGACGTTTGCAGCCCGGCCCACCAATCCCTTGCCCTCGAAGCCGCCCGTCAAGGCATCGTCCTCCTCAAAAACCACCGCCGCGCCCTTCCCCTCCGCCCCTCCACTCTCCGCTCCGTCGCCGTCATCGGCCCTAACTCCGACGTCACCACCACCATGATCGGAAACTATGCTGGTAAAATTATAAAAACAAAAACTTCAATCTTTTTACAAATTAACACACACAAAAAAAAAGTTACCAAAGCCCTGGCCTTAATATAACTAACCGAACATTAACAATCGCTCCAGGAAATCCTTGCGGTTACATAACGCCGTTACAAGGTATCAATCGCTACGTCAGAACTGTTCATCAATCGGGCTGCATCAATGTATCCTGTTTCGGCCCGAATCAGCCCATCGATTCGGCCGTGAATGCCGCCAGCCAAGCAGACGCCGTCATCATCTTAGTTGGGCTCGATCAGTCGCTGGAGGCGGAGACGATAGATCGCGACAATCTACTCCTCCCCGGCCGGCAAGCGGAGCTCGTTCAGAAGGCAGCTGCCGCCTCTTCCCGCGGCCCGGTCGTCCTTGCTCTCATTTCCGGCGGCTCGTTAGATATTTCCTTTGCTCGGGATGACCCACGGGTGTCCGCAATTGTTTGGGCCGGCTATCCGGGTCAATCGGGCGGCCAAGCCATCGCCGACGTCCTGTTTGGAGCTTATAATCCAGGTGGAAGATTGCCGATGACATGGTATCCCCAGGCGTTTGCAGATCAAGTCCCGATGACTGAAATGGGAATGCGGTCCGATCCAGCCCGAGGATACCCCGGTCGGTCCTACAGATTCTACAACGGACCAGTGGTTTACCCGTTCGGTCATGGCCTCAGCTACTCCAAATTTTCTTATTCCATCGCCCAAGCTCCGGCCATCTTCGCCGTCAGACTTAACGTCGGCAGCCAGGCCGCCGCTGCGAACTCCACCGGGTCCGCCCGGACGGTACGGGTCAACCATACCCAGTGCGATGACTTAATCATGCCCGTCCACGTGGACGTCACAAACTTGGGAGAATTAGACGGGGTCCATTCCGTCCTCGTGTATTCAAGGCCACCAATTGGTAGTGAGAGATGGGTCCCACAGAGGCAGCTCGTTGCGTTTGAAAAGGTCCACGTGGCTTCCGGAAAAACTATTCGTGTGAAGTTGGGCGTGGACGTGTGCGCGAGTTTGAGCGTCGCGGATAACCATGGCACCAAAAGGATTTTGATCGGCGATCATAACTTTGAAATCGGCGATCTGGCACACACGGTTTCGGTCCAGGTCCAGAGAGAAATGATACCGGACCCCGTGTAGACTTTAGGGATTAAAAATGAATTAATAAATTTTAATAATTAAAATAGACCATTAATTAAGTAGTAGGTCAACAACATCATCTAATAAAATTTATAATAATAATAAAAAAAAAGAACATGGAGTCTTTAGAAAAAAGTTTAAAAGGATATGAAATTGGAGCATTCTTTGTGCATGTAATGGTATGATTTAATATATTTTTATGCTCCCAAATGCAAAGATATATAAAAAATGCTTTTCATTGTATGAATCTTTGAAACATATTTGTAGCCATAAATTCATAAAAGTTGAATTTTTAATTATTAGTAAATTATACTAACATTTCATTATAGAAATAAATTCAAAAAACAAAATTATTAATATATATAGAGAGAGAAAGATTCTCTCTATTTAAAAGAGAGAATTAAATGAGAGAGAATAGTTTGGAGAAGGTAGAGAAATCTCTCCCTTTTGAGAGAGAGGATAAAAAGAAACAAAAAGGTTCTCCCAATCTAGATGAAAAAGTAAAAGATAATATTATATGAGTTATTTGCAGATTGCAATAGTACTTGAGGAAGATGAGCAGAATTATACATCTCACCTTAATTAGTCTGCTGGTTGAGAGCTTAGGCTTCCAACTAAGAGGTCTTGGATTCTAGTCTTTGCATATGTGTTATATGTGTGAGTTTGCCTTAAATGATCTAAATGTCCCAAAAAGATAAGCAGAATTTACCTTAAATCATTTTCAAAATAGCAAAAATAATAGTTTTTAGTCTTACAGACTCAAGTTTTTTTTTCTTCCCTGATTTATCATAGGTATGGGACTTACCAATTTTGAGTTTTGGATGGATTTAAGTACTTAAATTTGTAAATCTTAGAAGCATCAATTCTATTTCATACATCATTATTATCATAACCCAACATAACTCAACTCTTATATCAAATGGGTCTCGTCATATTAGATGCGTGATAAATAATAGTAAAAAACTTATTGGAATGGTTTTTTTTTTTTTTTTTTTTCATTTCATATTCATATGATAATGATAAAATAGAACCACTCACATTATCAAAACCCTATAATTAAAATCCTTTGCATATATCTTTTAAATTTAGATTATGTGACCGTAAAATTAGAAATATTCATTTACAACAATCATGATATATCGCTCAATCACCATCATATAATATATACCTCATGAGTGCAAAAGTAACAACTAACAAAACTTAAAGCTATGGACTGGAATATGTCACCTCTATATCTGTACTTAACTTGCTCATTTTCCTTTCCTTGTCATGAAATTTACAAACATAAACAGATCAAATGAGAATGAGAATGAAAGCTGCAGGTTGATTAATTTAATCGTTTCTACCATTGTATATCTTTTAATTAATATATATTTGTTCCAAAATTAAACCATTTATAGTTATTTTGTTTAAGGGTACATTTAATAATTAAGAACAACTAAAACAACACAAACATGACAGCCACGTTAATTTGCTGCTGTCCATTAATTTCCTCTCCCTCCTCAGTAGATAAACGGAACATTAATATCTAGATCTAGAAAACAGTATGTATGAAGAGTGCTTAATCAACAAAAATTATATATAATAAAATAAAAAATATTCATTCTTGATTTTCAGTAATCATCATGAATCCTGTTCATGTTGATGATGGCAAGACAATTGTCAGTCATGCTCTGCAATGTCTCGGACCAATCCTCCAAAGGGGATTTGATGCTGAACTCTGCGAACCCATCCTCGCAAGTGCCGAAATTGCTGATCATGGCGCTCAACATCGAGTCTCGCGTGCCGATATCTCCAACCCTGATAGCCTCTTTGGCGGCTTCGAGATTGTCGAGAGCATCGTCGTAGACGTCGATGCAATCGTGCAGCAGTTCGCGAGTCTTGGCGTCAAAATGGGGATCGGCGGAGAGGTTTTGTGCAAAGGAGCGGGCGTCGTGGGTCTTGACGTCGACCGCTTTCATGAGGGCGGCGAGAACGGTGGAGTTGGTGGGTGATTTGAGGACGGCGGAAGAATTTTTGAGGGATTTGAGACAGAGGTCTGAGAAGTCGGTGTGGTTGCAGAAGAATTCGATGAGGTGGGACGCGTAATTAGTAAGGGAAGGATCAGTGGGAGGGGAGGGGCGGCCGGGTAGATGAGAAGGAGGAGGGGTACTGGAAGTGGCGGGAGGGGGAGGAGGAGGGCTGGTGGTGGAGCCGCGGGGGAGGCAGATGGAGGCGGAGGGGTGGAGGACGGAGAGGATGAAGAGGAGGAGGAGGAGGAGGAGGTGGAGGGAGGAAGAGGTGGCTGGCGGCATATTGTTGAATTAGGGGGGCTAAGAGAGGAGAGGACAGGTTGGAAAGGCGGAGGGAAAAGATGTTTTATAATTGAGGGTGGCCGTTTAAGTCGGATGGAAGCAAAGGATGTAGCCGTTGGCGCGCAACGGATTATTTTTCAGGTGTTTTTTGGTTTTATCTTTTCCCGCGTTTTAATTCGATTTTAGTTTCTCTCCATCTTATCTCTCTCTCTCTCTATATATATATATTTATTAAGTGATAAAAAAATTCAAAAAATTAAAATATTCTTTGAAGAAAATTTAGCCAGAATATGTTCCTGAAAGAAAAAAAATCCAATTATTTTTTTTTTGGGAAAATGAAAATCCAATTATTTGACCAAGACAAAATTTTGGCTCATGTCCCAACTCATTTTGCATGATAGGAATAAAAAATAGATTCAATTTGTAAGAGATTTATGAGTTAAAATCTCACCCCTAAGTCTAGGTTCCTCCCACCATATCATTAATTAAAGAAATGAAGTACATCAAATAGCTCCAATTAAGATTTTATTTATGAAAGCTTTCTTAATACTTTTTAAAGACAAAATGTTTTTAAACTAAAAATTTTGTATTAAAAAGCTATTTTTAAAAGCAGTAATAAAGTTGTCCCAAATGAAGCTCGAAGTTTAAGAATTCGTTTGGGTGTTTATTTTTTTTTAATTGTTTTAGAGTAAATTTTTAAAACAGTCGTAAAAAAGCAACTTAATAGTACAATTTTTCTTTTAAATTCCTATTCATTCAACTTCATGTGGAACCGAGAAATGGAAATGAAAAAATAAAAAAAAATGTGAGGAGAAAAAAAAGAAAAGTTATATTTGGAGGTCGTTGAGCAATTTTTATATGTCAATCATATTGAGAGATATGCTCGTCTCGCTGTAAGGAAAGTACCTTTATCCTATTTTTTATTTCAATTGTTTCATATTTTAAGTATTTTTTTTTATCAAATTTTGTTTTCATTACCGAAAAATGAGGATTATTGTATTGGTAAAAATTTCATCGTATTACTTTTATATGTTATAGAGATTGAAATTATAAACGTTTTATGTATTTATTTAAAATTTTTTGTTTTATAATTTTGAAAAATAGTAAATATTACATATTCAAAAAATTATTTTAACATCTAAAAATACTATATAGTTCAATTAAAACTTTAAAATGTTATTTTATACGATCTATAATAATTTAGTTTATTTTTAAAAATATGATTTTTTTTGCTCAATAGAAATTTTGTTGCCTATCGTTAGGTCATTTTAATATTTTATAAATTATGCCTTATTATGTTTTATTACTGAAATACATTAAAAATTAAGGAGTGTGGATATGTGGTTGAGCAATAGATGGTTTATATATTACTATTATAGTATTATGTTAATAATATGCGTGTGAGAAAAAATAAATAAAGACTCATTATTCAATGGTGTTTGATAGAAACAGTGACATGTACAGAATGATGAGTTGACAGACTTTCCTTTAAATATGTGCTTTAGTATTATCCTTGATTGATTCACATGATACACTGTTTAGAAGTTATAAGTAGATGATTATTTTACGGATAGACAAAGAGAGATGACTCTACTTACCGAGCTAACGGTTACTAACACTGATATAATACTAGAAAAACACTGATTAAGCCATGACTTTTTATTTGTTTTGTGTGACATATTAAGCATGTGATTAAGATATTGATTTGATATTGCTATAGAATAATCGGATAGTATGTATAAATAGTTATATGAATTTATTACATTGATATGATTTCAATAGTCTTTATTGATGCTTTGGTTTTACCTTTTTATTCCATTTCTTTACGGATTAATATTATTAATATGATGATTACTTTATCGATATGACACCGTAATGATTTATTGGATTTTGTACCTCACATTTGTTCAACAATTTAAATTACACTACGGGAAAATCTTCTATTACAGTCAAACTTTTCGGTGGAATTAAATGCACTAGTAAAAGCGGCAAAAGAACATGCGGATATTTTGTCGGTATTTTATGGCAGAATTTTCTGTGTATTTTCTTTCACTAATTTACCAACATACATTACACTGGATAATTCACCGATTTTTATAATATTGCGGCTCATTTTTCGTTGAAAATCAACAACTACTGTGAAAATTGTGCCGGTATACTTAAACCCTTCGAAACTTTTCCAACGTATTTTCCGCCAGTATTGTTGCCGTAAAAAACTCTGCCATAAAATTCGACAGAGAAAGCCCTATTTCCCCCTCTATGTCGTCTTTCTTCTTATTTTATTTCTTCCTCATTTTGGTTCACTATGCTCGTATCAGACACCTACATTGAACGTTGCCGCCATCAAGACTGGTTTGTTGCTAACGTTCGCCGCTAACCTTGCCCATGTTCGTTGCCATCCTTATCAAAGTTTGTTGCCTTCATTGTTGACGTTCATCGTCTTATTTGCTAGAAATACGCCATAAGCTTTTTTTTTCCCCCTTTTATCATGGATGATTTTAGTAGATATTTGCAAGAGATTGTAGCATGGTGTATATATTTGTTGATGACATTCTTCTTGTTGATGAGTTTAGAGAGCTAGGGAGTTGATGAGTACATTTTTAGTTAAGATTAGAATGCTCTTATGTAATGAGATTACAGAGAGCGATATTGAGAGATGTGTATACTATTAGTTAAAAGATTAGAATGCTCAATGCTCTTACATAATTTACTCTAAGAGATAAGATGTAAAATAAGCATATACGTGAAAATGTTGGAGAAGCTCTTATGGAATATAATATTGTAGAGAATGAGAGATTTGCATTATATGGTTTGCAGATATTAGAATACTTATGAGTGGCTAGTTTTACTCTTAGAGATAAGATACAAAATAATCATATACGTGAAAATGTGGGAGAAGCTCTTACGGAAGATAATATTAGAGAGAGCGAGACATTCTTCTTAGATGGTATTGTCTTGTAAATGATGTTTTGACACATTAAGAAAATCTACAAATCCACCGAAAATATCTCCAGTGCAAACTACATTTTCACATAGGTATCCCCTTGAAGATATATACACGTATTTCTTAATTTGGTAGGATTGAAGACCATGGTCTTCTTGATGTGGCGGCCAAGTTAAGACTATTTGTATTCCTCCTAAACAAGGGAGACGCCTGGAGATTGCCAGATTCTTTATTGACAATAGACCTCTGTGAAATAACACTATTTGTTTACAAATACAATTAAAATCCATCTATTTTCTTTCAATAGATGTTACAACAATATCTAATATATTTATATTATATGTGGGTTATATTATGCATATCTAAAATCAAATAAGTTTGATATATAATTGATTGACGCAATGACGAAAGACATTAATAGATAAATTCATTAAAGCGGTGAATTTTTTCATTCAGAAAGCTTCTCAACTGCCCAACATTATCTCGGATAAAAATTTTTGATGCATGTATTCTAAACATAAAAATCAAGTGCACATAAACCTATATGATACAACTATTGATATATATTGTAGAGGGTTCATGCAAAAATATTAGTGTTGAACTTCTCGTAGTGAGTATGAGCTGCATTTCAATTCTCGATATTGCCCATCTACAAGTTCTAATATAGTTGAGGAATAAAATATCCAATCTAATCTTGAGGATTTTATTCATGATGCAATTGGGGAACAATTTAAACAGTATACATAAGAGTCTTCTAATAAGGAGGTATAAATTTTTTATGATTTGTTGTGTAACATCCCAGATATCAATAGTGAAAGGATTCATCTGATATTCTTCTTTTTCGTATTTTTTTTTTATTTTTTTTTTTCGTCTCTTTCTCGTTCGGATCAATATAGACATCCAGAGATAATTTCATTAAAGAAAAGAAATACAACAACTACTATAATTCACATTTTAACATATATACAGTCAAAAGGAGCGTCCAAAAGAATATATACAATAGCCATTCGTCTACAAAACAAATGCCTGCCAAAGGCTACAAAAAACAAAACTACACTAGTGACCGAAGAAGCTTCATGCGGGAGGCTCTGCACCTGAAATCATTAACCACATATAATGAGCTTAAATAGTCCAACAGGTCACCAAATCCTACAACTGAAATCAAAGCACGATAGAAGCAATATGCATGTCAATCAAATCAAGTCAAATTAATCAGTCGCACATGATCAATGAGTCGATGCAGATATGGAAATTAATACATAATAGAAATCAATAAAATCATCAATCGGCATAGAATCCCATAAAACGATCAAATCAATACATCGTAAGAGCAGTTGAAATTAAATCAATATAATCGGCAAATACAATTGAAATCAATCAATGCAATAAAATCATATACAACAATCAAATCAATAAATCAATAAGCAATCAACCCAATCAATCAATCAATGGTCGGTACTATGAATCAATGTATCAGTGGATCAATTGTATTATCAATAGTATCCCTGAATCAATATAATCAATCAATGTCAGTGTTGATATCCATGCATCCCTATAGTCTCCATATCAATCCATAACAGTATCAGTATCAGCTCAGTGACATAATGTGAATATCAATGAAATCGTACAATAACAGTAAACCCGGCACTCCGTCAGCAAATCCATAATCGATAGCAATAAATCAATTCACTACAATAAATCCGTCGATGAAATCTATCGATATCCATAACTCTATAAATCCAAACGAGATCAACAGGCCAAAACCGCTCATATGCAATTCCATACAATAGTCTTACTGAACAAGTACATCGCTGGCTATTAAGGCATTTTTCAAGTCGATAATCCATAATGCTGTTGTAGAAATCCATAGCGCTGTTATAGATATCTATCCGTTGGTTCAATAAGAGTCGTCACTCTGTGCCCGTCGGCATAGTAATCTCCTTATGACTCTCAATCTTTATATCAATGATTAATAGAGGATAACACCAAACCCTTTTTAAAGGAAAGCCCGTCGGCCCACCATCCTGTACAGGTCAAGTCGATCTCCAACCAACGGTTCAACCAATCTTCACTTGTCTTTCAGTAATAATAATCAGATAGTCACATTCGTATGCATTCAAATCATCAATTTCAGAAAATCGGAAATCGTATGAAAAATCAGCGGCATAACGGCAGTATACGGAATTTATACAAAAATTCCTAAAATCAGGATTTACCAAATTAGTACAGAACGTGTACACCAACAATATAAGACTTTTATTCTACTGAAGCAACATCAATCAACATCCTGATATTTATCTATTCGATTAAAATCGTACATAACCCAAAATAAATGGTAGAATCGTTACAGAAAATACTCAAAAAGTGTAGAAAAATTTTATCAATAACATATCAAAAGTTGTGCGGTGAAAGTTTCGTCAATACAAAATGTGGCGCACTTTTCGGTAACAAAAACACAAATCTGTGCACAAAACGATCAAAACTCAACATCTTCGAAAACAGAAATAGGATTCAGAGTCCTTACAGCGAGACAAACAAATCTTCGAACAGCGACGACTGACAAAAATCGCTCCGCGAGCCCCGAAATCCAGCTTTTTCTTTTGATTCCTTCTCTTCCTCTCTCATCGGGATATTTTTTTTTTTTATAAAAACTAATTTTTCTCTCTCATCAAATCGAGCTGATTTTCTTTTAATACAACACGTATCGGCCCGGCCGATCGTCCTATCGTCCAGGACGATATGAATAAAATCCAATCGTCCAGGACGATATCTCAGGACGATAATTAATTTTTCTCATACGATAAAAACCCTTGCTCACTGACTTTTGCCATGCACTGATCGTCCCAGGACGATCCAAAATCGTCCCGGACGATCCTGGAAGGAAATCAAAGAAACGAGCTCTCACATGTTGCATGCTTCCCAACAACTAATATGAAAGGGATGCACCACTCACTCAGTATTATCCGTTATTGTAAATATGTTAAGTATCAAGGCATAATATAATTCATTGGTCAATTCATTGATATGCTTAATGAAAGCAACCTGAAATATAACATAATTTCTACAAATTTATATCAAACTAAGAAGTTAGTTTTCAAACTTGATTTGACATACATAAAAATAGATTATTGTGTTAATTGATGCATGATATACTTTAAAGATAATTTATTAAAGATTGTATGCTGTCATTGTAATGCACTAAGATTTAAACAAAATTTTGGGACGAAAAGAAAGCTGAAGGAAATACTTATTAATATGATGTTTTACTTATTTATAATTCATAGTGTAATAGTTATATGCATCCATCAGATATACTACACGTATGTGATGACATAATAAACACATTTTATAAGAAGATGTTATTACACATCCACCAGAAGCAAATGTTTGTAAACACTTTGATCGTACATATCACACCTTCGCCATAGAATTAAAAAATGAAATATTAAGTTTATGCTCAGATGGTATTACTCTATTTAGCCAGTATGTTTCACCTTACTTATGTTGGTCAATAATACCCATCCTTTATAATATTCCCTCAGAGTTATATATAACTACTCATTATATATATATATATATATATATGTTTCCAACGCTTATTATTTCATGATCATATGATTCAAAAGTAAATATTAATGTATTCTTACTATTATTAATTGATAATTTAAATTTATTATGAAAAGAGAGAGTAAGTACATGTAATATATATATATCAAACAAAACTTCAGAATGATGGTAATATTACTTTGGACAATTAGTGACTTTCTTCCGTACGGTATGCTCTCATGTTAGAATACTTTTGACTAGTTAGTTTGTCCATATTATATGGAACATAAAAAGTCACTCAGTTTAAAGTATGCTGGTAAGAACACTTGATTTGATTATCACCGTATGTTTTTATATACAAGTCATCCTTTCAAGCAAAATAAAGATGACTTTACTAAAAATAAAATGATGATGTCATAACTTTCTTATAGATTAACTAGCGAATAAATATTTAAAAGAGTAAGGTTCATGCCCACAATAGAGGATTCTCCAAATAGGGTATGTTGTCAATCACAATTGGATCAATAAAATTATTTTTTGGTCATTATCATATTGTAGGACAAACTTGATTATATATAATTTGGATGTGATGTATATAGAGAAAAATATTTTTGATAATATTTTCAATATAATCATGAACATCAAAGACAAATCTAAATATAATATAAAAGTAATGATGAATTTAGAGGAGTTTTGTGTGAGAAAAAGTATTATAATTGAATGATGGTAGAAATAGAAACTTTCTTAAATTAAAGGCTCCTTACACCTTGACTTTAGAGCATAGACGAGTAATTTGTGAATGGGTGAAGTTTCTATGGGTACCTAATAGATATTCTTTCAATTTACATAGATGTGTTGACATAAGATTGGGGAGATTATTTGAATTAAAAAGTCACGATTGTCATATCTTCATGTAATACTCACTACTAACTGCCTTTAATTTTTTTGTCATATCAAATTTTAAATCACTTGATCGGTTTAAGTGTCTTCTTCAAATATTTGTGCTCTTCAAAACTAAAAGCAGAGCACTTGATTTTTATAGAGCATCATATTCCTTTCATTATGTGTAAACTTGAGAAATATTACCTCCAATTTTTTTTACTATATTGAGCATCTAGCTATGCATTTACCATATGAGGCTACAATAGGTGGACATGTTTAGTATCGGTGGATGTAACTTTTTTTAGAGGTATTTATATAAACTTAAGAAGAATATTAAGAATAAAGTGCATCTTAAAGGCTCAATTTGTGAGGCATAATTAATGTACGGGATAACCTAATTTTGCTTATATTAATTTGAAACAACGTCATAATCATGTAGGAGTAATGCACCTCAAAATGTGTGAAATCCTTATTTTCCTTTGCTAGACGTCACGCATAGTACTTTCTTATACCCTTATTACCCACCTCCACCTTTTCATGACTGCCCTCCTACTTATTCATATACACAATATGTCCCACCATACTATTCCCCCACCCCCTCAGTCTGTTATAGATGGTCCATCCACCCCAACTAGAGAAGAGCAGGCGATAGATGGTTATATTTTGATTGAACTTGATAGCGACACTTATGTACTTATTATATTGTTAACATATAACTAAAATTAAATAAATATTTTTCTCACCTAACATATTTTTTATAGGTTTTACCTGTCAAAATAACCAACACATAAAATACGGAGCATATATGATGCTCCTTATATTTATCAGAAGAAAGTTTCAAAATAAGTGCAGGACATATTATTTAAAGAGTTTAAGATAATTTATTATATAAATATATTTTGTATTAAATATGTTCTACTTAAGCTAATAAAAATGTATGTTTTATATTATATATTTTTAAATGCAAAACAAAAATTTATAGGCTGCCTCAACACAATGCTAAAATTTTTTTTAAAAAATTGAGAAGCATGCGTCAACCCGCATGCGAGATATGTTAACAAATATTAAAAAGTCAGACGAGTAACCACTCTGGATTGATGATAGTGTATGGGCTGATTTGAACAATGCTTGGGGTAGCCTAGAATATATTAGGATGAGGGGCAAGGATATACATAATAAAGCTTATGATGTTGGGGGCATGGGTAGTTCTCTTTATACTGATGGTTGAGTTCTACACACTTAACACATGGGGATGTTTGGTAAGGAATTTTAAAAGATTTTAATAATTTACTTTAATATGAATAATAATGTAAGTCTATAATAGAATAAGGTGTTGGGTAAAAAATCGACCATTATTGAATTGCATAGTCATACTCACATGCGACATGAGGACCATCAATGATGAGCAAACAATGAAAACCTATGTAAGTATATAAGTTTAATATTTTTTATGTCATATCAAAATTGCTTAAATTTTTATTAACTTTCATATGAGGAGTATACACGATTTTGAGAGGGCGAGGCTGTAACATGTGAGGATTTTTAATGGATCAACAAAATATTCTGACTACCGTATTTGGTCGCAAGGGTAGGAGGAATGCAATATAATAGGGTTTATGGTTTAGGCTTGGTCAATGCATACAAGGGGCATCCATATGTGTTTTAATATATATATATATATATATATATATATATATATATTTCCCTTTTCATTTTTTGTTGATAAAACTTGGTAAGTTTAAAAAAATGTCCTTTATCATGTTCACTGGTTTGCTTGGTAAGGATTGGATTTCAAGGATTAATTTTACATTTTTTTCAATATTTAGTACATTTGATATTATTTAAATGATTGTTTTATATTTATAAATAGAGAGGACTACTTGATACTTTTAAACATTCAAGTTTAAACCCTTATGTAGGGCAAATTATTAGGTCCGGTCATCTGACAGAGAGATACATCCGGATTTCTCTTTGTCTACAGTAAAAGCGCAACTGCTACAGTAGCTGCGCTTTGATTGTGCCTTGATTGCGTTTTTACTGTAGACAGAGAGAAATTCGGATGTATCTCTGTATCAGGTGACCGGACCTAATAATTTCCCCTTATGTAGACAGTTAGACACGTAAGTTACAACATTTGGAAGGAGAGGGCCTTGGATTCGGGGACTAAAGAGAAGTTCTATCTTGGATACTCGAGTCACTATTTTGGATACTCGAGTCACTATTTTGGATACTCGAGTCACTATTTTAGTTCAATTATTCTTCAATGCTTCAATTTAACAATCATGCAACTTTCCTTTTTTAATTTCGTTTCCCTTGAGGGTGGGTCCTTATATTTCTTTCATTTAAGATATGGTTTCTTCCTGTTTCCATATATTGTTATTTTGATCCTTTAGTTACCTGCTTATTTGAGTGTACTTCTTTGAGCTACCAACATCTTTTAATTTTATTCTCTCATATTTTAATGCAGTTTCGTGTGATCATTACCAGTGATTTTGTGAAGGAGAACAGCTGGCCTGACCTTATTCCTGAACTTAAATCAGTTATTCAAAGCAGCAAACTTATCAGTCAGTCTCCGTGTTCTCAATGGAGCACAATTAATGCTCTTATTGTCTTGCAAACAACCATTAGACCTTTCCAGGTAATATATTGATGAACAAAATGCTCTAAATTCTCAGATACTTTGAATGTTAATGCACAGAGGATGTGTTGGGTTTATATATTGGATTAATTTAAAGTGCTACTTTACTTACTATTTAGGTTAAGTGAACATCATCCCACTTTTTGGATAAAAAATATTTTGCTAAAATGTTCTTTCACACTTTTCACACCAAATATAGCTGAAACTGACTCAAGGCAGAATTATATGAGGGCTAGAGTTGGTAAGATAAGTTCATGATGATTATCAAAGATGCCTCAGATACCTTATTTAGCACATCTGTAAGGCTAATTTTATCAAATTGTAAACCTCTGTCTTAGTTCTTTATATTTCCCTCAGCTAGGTGGTCTGAAAGCTTAATAACAATTCAACATTGCTAATGGGGCAGGTTCATTGTGTGACTCTATAGGCTAGAACTGCTTGATACACTTTACCATGTAATTGCATCTGGCCACAGCATGCATAAAATTGATGTGCTCTAGATTAAGTCTTTATTAACTCTGTTTGCTCCTCAAATCTGGCCACTTCAAGGAGTTCTCAAATGGAATATTGCTCTTCCCAAGAGAACAATTTATCTGCTCCTTGATGATTTATTAGGTAGCATTCCGCCCTTCAATTATGGGAACCTGGAGATGGATAGGTTGGAAAGAATGGCTTAACACAATCATTTTATCAAGAGCAGTTAAGCAACATGACAATTGTAATATGAAGGCTTTTTGAATGGGTCCTGGTATTGAAATGGTGGAAGAAAAGGTTTAAGATGCAACCAGGATCCAACTGATGGTTCAATTGTGATGATTTAAATATTATTAAATTTATTTAAATGATGTCTTATTTTAATAATAATGACAAATAAATGATTGCATACATATGACACATCAGATCAACACCCGATCTGTGGAAAAAGAATTGTAGCTGCTTGAGATATAGTCTAGTTGCCCTTGTCTCCTGAAGCTATGCAAGTGCCCAACCCAAGAAAAAGGAGAACTGAACATAGACAATGCAGATGCACCTCTCTAGTTCTTCCTTTGCTTCTGATTTATTGACCTTTGTCTTTACCTCTGTCTCTTCTAGATGTATTAGGTTGCATTTTATAGTACATCCCTTCAAAGTACTAATGTGGGCTGATGTGTATCATCTTATGTTGATGAGTATCAAATAGGATGTTAGAATATAACCGATATGTTCCATTTTAATAATGTTTATTCCAATAGTCAAATCTATGTTGGACATACTTATTACAATGGTACTAGCAATATCTTTTATTCTATATCTCTGTGATGAGGACATCTGTCCGAGATTTCGACCTGTATACTGCAGTCAGAGTCGTAGATCGACGGCTACGATCCAGAGTCTGTACTTTTAATATATTTTGTATTTTCTTTTTCTATTTTTCCTAGTTTACCCTTGTGAGTAGTGAGTCGCTATTGTAGCCCCGAGGGCATTCATGTCTTTCTGGTTTTCTTTCATTTGGTCCTATTTATAGGGGGTCCTTGCATTGTAATGGTTAATGATGATTTTGATGAATGAAGTTTGCTTTGTTTTTAGTGATATATTTGTGAGTTCATGAGAGACGAGAAGCCTAGGAGTGGCCAAGGAAATACCCAACAGTTCATCTACAAGCGAGCTCTTGGTTTTTTTACTTTTGTTTTCATCTTGGATTCTCATCCTCCCACCTTTCCTCTCCATACTGCCGGCAACCCTTAACCCCTCTCCCTCCCCCACCCGATGGTTTTCCCTTCCTCTTGATCCCCTTCCCGCCGCCTCCCACCACCCCACACCGCCGGCCACTACTGCAAACCGGTGGCCGACCTCCCCCTCCCCACTCCCTGTCGCCCCCAAGCCCAGCTCGCCAACCACCTTGCTCCTAATTTTGATTTTCAAAATTCTTTGGGGTCATTGATCACTTTTCTAAAATAACTCCAAGTAATTAGGAAAGTTACCTAATTGGATTTCAATTAAAATTTGAGATTCAAATGCTTTCCTAATGCTAGAACTTAAATTGGGAAACTTCTCCTTAAGAAAAATCTGAAATTCAATTCAGATTTTGTCTTAACTCCCTAATTATTTCTTGGGGTCCACATAATTAAAACAAACCTCTCTCCTAGCTCTTTACATGGCTAGCCCCTTCCCTTGCTCCTTCTCTCTCCAATTTCATTAATAACTCCCAATTAATACTCCCTAATCACCTCATCATATCGCCCCCCTTCTCCCTCAATTCCTCTCTTCCACTTTAATTCTCTCAATTCGAATTTGAAAACAAATTCAAATTCTCCCCTCCAATTTCACTTAATATGAATTTAATTTCAGATTTTTGTTATTGTCCTAATTGCTCCCCTAATCCAACCGCCCCCTTCTCCACCTCCAATCCGAGCCCATCCACCTCTCTCCTCTTCCTCTTGGCCACTCCTCCCAAGTGGCGGCTGTTGACCTCGATTTTGGCCAAGTCTCTTGGACCAAGGGGTTGACTTGGTCAAATTGACCAAGCCAGGACTCAAGACCCCTCCCACTCAGTTCAATGGGTCGATCCGAGTCTGTTGAGCCCAGGCTCAGGCCTTGGGTCAACCTGGTTGACCAGGTCAACCCGGGTTGACCCAATTGGCCTTAATGGGCCTAATTCAATTTCTAGTCCATTTCAAAGCCTCATGGGCCCAACCCACCTCCTCTTTGGCCTAAGTGACTGGTTTGACTAGGTCAAACTTTGACTCGGTCAAACCAAGTCATTAATAGGTCAAATTATGACTTATTAAGGCCCTTTAACACCCCATCAATTGCATTTATGGCCTCTAATCAATTTGAATTCGAATCCACGGCCTATCCCTGAGATTTTCCCTTCTAATTGGCGTGTGATTCGATCCCAACCGTCAATGTTAGGTTTAGAGCCTTTAAATATCGAAAATTGAGTCCAATTAAGGATTTTTTTGCTCTTTCTCCTTCTCCAAGCCTCCTCAAACTCTGAAATTTCATGTGAGAGTCCTTGGAGTGTTTCTGACCTTCCCCCACTCAAAACCGACGAGGTCAGGCCGCCGCCGGCGAGTTCCGGTGAACTCGAGGTCTAGGACGTTCAAGGCTTCAATCCGTCCAATCGGGAGCTCGTTCGATCGTGGTTTCAAGAGGAGAATTGTTTGTGCGGATCCCACGAGTTCAACAAGCCCAAGAACGCAAAAATCTAATGATTAGATCTCTCAAAAACTCTTAGAATAAGTCACAACACATAGGATAAAATAGCTTTCTGAAAAGCTATTTTTAAGTCAAACAAACACTTCCGCATGAATGCTCTTTATGTATAGAGCCTAAGTTTCAAATTTCATGGCGTTTCGTTGAGTATTTTTGGAGAACGAGGCAAAAAACCATTCTAGGGTTTTGGTTCGTTCCTTTTGAACTGCATGAAATCACAGCTGTTGATCTTTAGATCAACGCCTGTGATATCGCTGTTCTGTGTTTGGGCTAAACAACAGATCCAACTCTCTGCCTACGTGGATAAGTGGCTCATGATTGCGGCATGATTGCCGCAATCATTGGCGGCGGCGCCAATGATTGGTACGAACCGCGAAGCCAATCTGAGGAGGCCACGTGTCCCTGCCATATTTAAAAATATATTTTTGGTATTAAAATTTCATTAATTCATCAAAAATTTATTTTTGATCCGTTTTTCGTGTATAATATATCGAATCATTCGTATTTTCGTCCACTTTAATTTAAAATTATTTTCAGTTAAAAATATTTTGTATATTTTAAATTATTATTAAAAAAGTAAAAAAACCATTTTTTAATTATATTATTATTTTATTTTTTAATAGGGAAGATCTACTGGTCATTCTAACGAGATTTCAAAAAAAAAAAAGATTTTTGAAAATAATCTTTAATTTTAAAATAATTATAAATATAAATAATACTAAAAATACTTAAAAATAATAACATAAAGCAGAAGTCTGTCCAAACAGTCAGAATCAGTCTATGCAAGTAATTTTAAAATAAAGTTTATAATTTTTTGAAAAGATCGAGGGATCGCACGCTGAAATCCGATTTAAAATGAAATAGTTATGATTTCTTGAAGCTTAAATGATTAAAAGCTATTTTAAAATAATTTTAAAGTAAATAATATTAAAAAAATTATTATTATTAAAGAAAATTAACTTAAAACAGTAAAGCTTCTGAAATTTATAATTTAAAATATACAGAATATTTTTAATTGAAAATAATTTTAAATTAAAGAGGACGAAAATATGAATGAATACACGAAAGCGGATCAAAAATGATTTTTTGATGAATTAATAAAGTTTTAATACCAAAAATAGATTTTTAAATACGGCAGGGATACGTGGCCTCCTCGGATTGGCTCTGGGGTTCGTGCCAATCATTGGCGTCGCCGCTAATGATTGCGGCATTCATGCCGCAATCATGAGCCACTTATCCACCTAGGCAGAGAGTTTGATCTGCTGTTTGGCCCAAACACAGAACAGTGAGATCTTAGCCGCTGCGATTTCGTGCAGTTCAAAAGGAACGAACCAAAAACCTAGAATGGTTTTTTGCCTCGTTCTCCAAAAATACTCAATGAAACGCTATGAAATTTGAAACGTAGGCTCTATACATGAAGAGCATTCATGGGGAGTGTTTGTTTGGCTTAAAAGCAGCTTTTTAGAAAGCTATTTTACCCTATGTGTTGTGACCTATTCTAAGGATTTTTGAGAGATCTAACCGTTGGATTTTCGCATTCTTGGGCTTGTTGAACTCATGGGATCTGCACGAAGAATTCTCATCTTGAAACCACGATCGAACGAGCTCCCGATTGGACGGATCGAAGCCTTAAACGTCCAAGGCCTCGAGTTCGCCGGGATCTCGCCGGCGGCGGCCTGACCTTGTCGGTTTTGAGTGGGGGAAGGTCGGGAAACACTCCAAGGACTTTCACACGAAATTTCAAAGCTTGAGGAGTCTTGGAGAAGTAGAAAGAGCAAAAAAGTCCTTAATTGGACTCAATTTTTGATATTTAAAGGTTCTAAACCTAACATTGACGGTTGGGATCGAATCACATGCGAATTAGGAGGGAAAATCTCAGGGATAGGCCGTGGATTCGAATTCAAAATGATTAGAGGTCTTAAATGCAATTGATGGGGTGTTAAAGGGCCTTAATAAGTCATAATTTGATCTATTAATGACTTGGTTTGACCGAGTCAATATTTGACCTGGTCAAACCAGTCACTTCGGCCAAAGAGGAGGTGGGTTGGGCCCTTGAGGCTTTGAAATGGACTAGAAATTGAATTAGGCTCATTAAGGCCAATTGGGTCAACCCGGGTTGACCCAAGGCCTGAGCCTGGGTTCAACAGACTTAGATCAACCCATTGAACTGAGTGGGAGAGGTCTTGAATCCTGGCTTGGTCAATTTGACCAAGTCAACCCCTTGGTCCAAGAGACTTGGCCAAAATCGAGGTCAACAACGGCTTCCCCACCCCAACACCACTACAACACTCCAAGTCCTTCCATGATCATGTATGGCCGATCCAGAAGTTGATCACGATCTTATTCTCAATTCTCAATGGGAGATTGACATCATCCGTTCACCTTCTTTCACCCTAGATTTGGAATGGGAGCCGAATGCACCGTCAAGAAATACGTGGATCGGATCGTCCCCCATTTAGTGGAAGTCATCGACGAACAAAAATCTCTTGAAGAGTGGACAATCACCGGACGACTACCCGCTCCTTCAACTCCGGCTCCTTCCCCGGCGACTATCCCCATTGGCATCACGTGTCTACTAGTGGCATCCTTAAGTTTGTTTGTAATCTTCTTCCACTAAGCCAATCAATATCGAGAGTGCATGCGAGGGATCCCAATGTGAAGGATCTAAATTTTAAAATGTGGGTTTTGTTATGTGCCATTTGCACTACTCATTTATTTAATGATGTAATTTTGCAAGTTCCTATTAATCTCTATCGTAATAACTTGTCATTACTTAGCCCTTCCTTGAAATTTCTTCATATCTAACTTGAATACTCATCCGTTTATGTTTAGTCAAGCAAAATTTATTTTTTTATTAATTTCATAATTGCAATTCTTGTTTCATCTCCATGGTTTCACATCACTCTGATTCTTGTTCATCTGATTAAATATAGGAATACAACTTATAAAACTCGAGCAACCATTTGAATTTAACAACGTTTATTTACTTGCATATCTTTTATATTCATGCAAATTTTTTGCATTAAGCATAGCAGCAATTGTTTGTTTGGGTGGGGATGATGCGATTAAATTTGTTGCATTGTTGTTCTCCATTGATCTCTGTTAACATATCCACGTTCAGCTATGTTACCTCCGGCACAACAGTTCGCTCACAAAACTTTAAATAAAGCGAGTTATAGTAAACTGGAGATTCCTAAAAATATAAAATTTCATCACATCAAATATGAGTCTTCCTCTTCCATTGTCAGTTGTTCATTTTATTCTTAATTCCATATGGTCCTACCTATTTGAATATCAATATTTGAGCATTATATGGTATGTCCTGGATATGATTATCTTAGTATTCTGCTTTATAATTTCAAGCTATTTTTTTTTCCTTTCGAGTTCACTGTAAAGCTACTGCAATGTTTGTGTTTAGATTTTTCCAAGCTGACTTCTTTCTCATTTTCACAGTACTTCTTGAATCCCAAAGTTCCAAAGGAACCTGTACCATTACAATTGGAGTTAATAGTAGAAGTCATTCTCGTTCCTTTACAAGCAACATTCCATTTCTTTGTTGATAAGGTCGTGTGATCATACTTACCTTACCTTTATTTTTCAGTGATGTTTTCTCATTTATTCTTATTCGGGGACTAATGACAGGCTTTATCATGTCCAGAAAGATTGGAAATGGAAACTGAAGAAGTTCTTCTTACTATATGCAAGTGCGTATACTTTAGTGTAAGTTCTACTAAAAACATAGTTGCTTTAAATGCCAATTCATTGTCAAAACTATAAGTATTCTATGCCTTATATTTATGCTTTCTTACGACAGACTCTTGAATTTGAGATTGCAAACCTATAACTTAACTATTTTATCAAGCTTCATCATCATTATTTGTTTGCAACTAGACGTCACTTGCACTTAGAAAGTGGCCTGAAAATTAAGAATGAACAGAAGATAAAATTATTCTCAATACATGATTAAAGAAACAAAGCATGAACTACTCGATGGCCCATGATCACCCTGCGCCACATATTACATTCAACCCACTTCCCTTCCCTTATCTCCATATTGATTGTCTTTATGAAGTGGGTACCTATTGTCTTGATTGGTGTCATGCATGAATATTCTTCCCAACTCAAGGCTTTAGTTGCACCAGAATAAGGATACAATTATAATACACCATATCTACTTTTAGATGCATCTAAAGTTTTGAGCATTATTGTTTATTGTATTTGAATAATCCTTAACTTATTTATTTATTTTGTGTAACTGTTTGCATGCATTAGTATGTTTTTAGCATGTGCAAATGTGCAGATAGATTTATGGTTGCAAAAAAGTAATTTTTTTTTTGTCATGGCCCAACCCGAGTACTTGCAATGCCAAGTCTGGAATAGTAGTCGGAGTAATTTATTGCGTGGGAGTAATTTATTTCTTTCAGCAATAACTAAACAATCAAATAAATCACACCAAATTATTAGAAAGAGACACTAATTATCAATTGCCAGTTTGAACAAATATAACATAATTAATACTTATTTTCATTTGAACCTTTTCATCAATACATGAAGCCTTCTCGGTCAGTTATTTACTCAATTGGAGATTTACCTGACGTATTTAATTTAATTGAGTTAAGTTTCTATCATCAAACTTATGGTTGATTACAGTTTTATAATATAGTACAACAACAATAACATCGAGCTTTTATCCCACTACGCGGGGTCGGCTACATGAATCTTTTTCTCCATTATGTCATGTTAAGAGTCGAATTCTCATTTATATATAATAAAGAAAGGTCATTTCTAATATTTTCTAACCAAGTCTTTTTAGGTCTACCTCTACCTCCTTTCTTAACATAAGTCCCATCTAATACATCCACTTTCTTAACTTGGTTATCGAAAGCCCGCCATTTTATGCTACCAAACAATCTAAGGCGACTCTCTCTAATCTTATCTGCCACTGGAGCTACTCCAACCTTTTCACGTATATGCTCGTTTTGTATCCTATCTCTAAGAGTAAAACAGTAAAGCAACTCATCCACTTGAGCATCCTCATCTCAGCAATACTTAACTAAATATTATGCTTTTCTTTTAATGACCAACATTCTGCTCCATAAAATTGCAGTTCTAACCACCATCTTATAGAATTTTTCCTTAAATTTGAGTTGTACTTTTCTATCACACAACAAAGCTCGATGCATTCCTCCACTTCAACCATCCAACTTGAAATCTACTAATAATATCTCCATCTATTTTCAACTTTTAATTTTCAAAAAGTCATTTATTTCATAAGCATCGTCTAAGTTTTTTTAGATTAAGGTACAATAGTTTTCATTTTCATTTCCAACCCTTTTATTTTTCATGCACGGGTATTTTGCTTCCTCAACCACTATTATATGGACGTGAACTCATGCATTTGCATACAAATGCCTTTTCATTTTATTACATTCTTTTAATATCATGATTTATTCTTTCCATTAACACATACATATGAATCTTAATATGTTATTATCACTTTTTATGTCTAACACATGTTATTTGATTCATCATTTTAATGTAATAAAGTGTTATTAATTTTGCAGTTATATTTATCAGATGTTGTATCCGTAAATGTATTGAATTAATAATTGAACTGTAATTTCTATAAAATAAAATTGTAATTACCCAGCTCACCTGTTGAAAGTCGAACCTCCCACTTTAATGTTTCTCAAATTCTTAATCATCATTCCTTAATGTACCATCTACCATTAAGTACATGGTTAAGCCAAATTATGCAATCAGTTTAGAAATCTCTAGGCATTAAATTTTCCAATTAAATTTGTCAATACCATGTTAAACTGTTACATAAGTTTTCGAGAACTTGCTTGCTTTCAATGCTTTGCCTCAATTATGTTGCTCAGTTCTATTACTGCCTACATTAACAGTGTTAACGTAAAAATTAAAATCAGAGGTGTCGAGCTTTGTCAAGGACAATATTGAACGCATTGAACGTTGTCATTGACAACGTTGAATGTGCCGTTATAGATCTCATTGTGTAACAGATCTTATGTTGTGTCCGTGCTTTTTATATAGTTAAGAGCTGTTGTTGATCATTTAATATTTGTTGCTTTGCTCAATGATTGCGGAGCGGAGGATAAGTATAACTAGAAAATTTTGTGTTTAGAACATGTCCGTCTCGGTAATATAACTGTTTGAGTGCTAAAAAGACAACTGAACTCTAATTGCATCTTTGATCAATCTTGGGTGTAAATTGCTTTTATATTTTCAATTTGATTTTGTACTTGTAGATTATTTCCAGAAATATTTATCTTCATGCATCATGTATGTCATTAGTGGTTTGTAATGTAGTTGCAAGCATATAACGTTGTTAAGATTCACTCGTCTTTTACTTTCACATTCCTCCGTGGGATGCCACAGTGAAACTGCATCTACTTCCTCTTGGTCTGCTTTTACAATTTCGAATAAGATCTTTGTTTCATTTTTTTGAAAATTTATCATGAATTGGCTTTATAGGTGAGGTCATATATGCCGTCTGCATTAAGATGTGCTCTGCCCGCCTTTTGTAATGACTGGTTTCGGATTCTGGATTCGTTGAGCTTAGGCAGTGCTCTTTCTGGAGATGGACATTTGTTGCGCTTGAAGATAGTGAAGAGAATTCTAATCATATTTAGTGCTTTGGTCACTCGCCATCGAAAGCATTGTGACAAGTAACTTTTTTTCTCATAAGAAAAAGTCTTTAATTTACAATTTAAATCTCCGTTATAAATGTTATCATACCACTTCTTCATTCTCAGGTTGATGCCTAACATCATAAAATGTGCTATCAAAATAGTCAAGCAGAATGCTAATATTATTGTAAGTTCACACCAATGTACTTACTAAAAGCTGATTCATGACATTCTGCATTCAACGCATGTTTTGCCTACAATAGAATTGTATTTGTTCCATATTTATTTGTTTGTTTATCTTTTGGCCCCGTATTATGAACTCCTTTGAAAATCAATACGATGACATATTTATTAAAAAGCACTTTGAAGTTAGAATAGCTAGCATAGGGGTTTGAAAAGACTTTAAAGATGAAGGGAACATTCAAGGTCATGGTGAAAGATTTGATGTAACAAAGTCTATGAAATATTTTATCAGCAAAACAAAGTTAATTTAAATATTCGAACAAAGCTAGAAAATGATATGATATGCGTAATAGATAAGTAGTGGAAAATAGATGCTAATTTAGGATTGTCTTTTAAATATGCTTTTGTTAGACAATATTAAAGAGGAAGCAATTCTTTAGCTTATCTATACTACATTTCATGATTTTTGGACCGTAAACTTCTTCACAAAATTTGATGGTTGTTGGACTGCAAACTTCTTGATAATACCATTTTGATTTTTGGCTTGGTGCTCAAGGAATAAGCTTGGACTGTTTTTCTGCTGTTGTAAAACTTAGAGTTGATTAAACCATTCACAGGACTAGATGCCGTTTATATGATCGAACTGGTTTGGCCATGGCCTAATCAATAAGATAAGGAATGTCATTAACATCATTATGATTGTTATTTTCCTTATCCCGACTATTTGTGGTTGGCTTTAAGAGTGTTAAACTAGATAAGGTGTAAAACTATTTTGAACATGTTGGTGGGATTTTTGCTATCTTCAATGGATTGAAATATTTTATGATTGAGTACGATAAAAAATGATATATCATTTCAAATGATAAAAATATTATTTCACTATGGACTCAATAAATTTTTTTTTTATATTTTTTATTTAATCATAGATTTTTCTCTATCCAATATGCTTGATTGAATATGATTTATTTTATTCTGGGATACATGTTCTCTATAAGATTAAGCCCCTAGAGTTAATTACATCCTATGAATATCTCTTGAGAAATTTTTTGATTAAATAATTGTTTGCGTATTTTCATCATAATATTAAAATAATATGAGGCATTCATTTCTACATGCGATTTATCGGGCTATGATATGATGTTCATTAGCTTTACATATTAGTTTTGATGCTGATTTGAAAACACACTCTTATAGATAAGTGCTTAGTTAAATATTAAGTTGTAAATTGTTGTTCTATAAGAAGTCTCCAATTTTTTTAGGTTTGAAATAGTTGACTTATTTTTGATAAGTTATGAATTTTTTGTTTGAAAAATTTTATTCTATAATTGATTTTAGAATGCTTATGTTTTAAGTAATAGAAAATTTATTTTTTCTTAGGAGCTTATCACATAGCAAGAGACAAAATCTAAAATAAAGCATGTATTTTTGATGCGCACTCAAAATAAACAATGCATTAAATTTATATGAATAAACCATGGACTAATAGTACATATATTTTATTATTACAACCATGAAAAAAAAATGCAGTTGAGTTGTCTATCTTATACATCCCAGTTGAAATTACAAACTCGGCTTGTTAGTCATCAAACTTTGGCTTATGGTGCAGCCAGAGTTTCACTTTGGGGTTCATTCTTTTGGTTCATCATTCTTATAGCTGTGTCTCACAAGCTTATATGACTTTTTAATATATAAATTACATGAAAGTAAAAAAGACGGCCCGATTCTGCAACACAAATGTTAGAAAGCATATGCATAAAAACATCACACCGATTACTCGACACTTGTTATTCCAAGCTAGCTTCTATCCTATTGACCATGCATATTTAGGGCTTTTAAATAGTGTCTGCAAGGAAATTTGTTAGATGATAATGATTTAATTTTTTTGCCTCTTCTGGGCATTATCATTAGCATAGGTATATATCTTTAACTTTGCACAAGACTAAGCGTCGATAACACAATTAGGGGTGTAAACGAGTCAATTTGAGCTTGAATCTTGCCTAAACTCAAGCTCGGCTTGCCAAGAAAATTGCAAGCTTGAGCTTGAGTCCAAAGGGTGTCCTCGAGCTCGGCTTGCGACAATAAAGGCTTGAACTGCCATTTTTTTCCTTGAAATGTGGCATTTGCTTTATACATATAAGTACGTGGTGTAGAATTTGAAGATCTCACGCTGTCGATCTTAGATCCTGGTGAGATGGTTTGAAATCGAAGACCTTACGCCGTCGACCTTAGGTCTGGGTAGGAAGAATTACGACAGTGCCGTCCCGATTTCTCCCTCGGTGGGGAGGAGATGCCGGGAGGCTGTCGAAATTTCGAGAAAATTATTGAACTTTTGGAACAATTATAGAACAATTAAATGTAAATCTTTGATTAATTAAATAATCGAAGTTAATTTAATTAATTGAATTTTTGAAAGTTTTTAAAATTGAGAGCATTTAATATATATATATATATATATATATATTGATAGAGAGTTTTAAAAATTAGAGAACTTTATAATTTAAATAATTTTTAATTGATTTATCAATCAATTAAGCAATAATAAAAAAATGCATAAAAGAAAAAAGGGAAAGAAAAGTTTCCACTAAATAATATATACAGTGTTGCTTTTTCAACTCTCCAAAACTCTCAATTTGAACTCTACAAACTGCTCTCCAAAGCCCTCATGTACAAACTTCTATGGCTACTTGTGGACTCTATCTCCCAATTTGAACTCTACACCTGCAAACAAGCAAATGAAAAGTCAGTATATCATAAATAAATCGAATGAATGCTAATAAAATCTAAGCTACTGCAGGTAGTATAGAGTACTGAAAAGCAAGAAATGCCATGTAAAAAAAAACTAGTAAAGCAACAGTGCTAAAAGACGGGTAGGGTAGTGGACTACTGTAGTGGAAACAAGCTACAAGCACAGAATAACTAAATACTAATGCAAGTGTCAAACCTCTCAAAACACTGATATCAAACTCAACGAGCGAACAATCAAAATCAAAACCTTGGGCAGCCTGATTTATGAGAATTAGGTTGTAAGACCCACTACCCGGCAACTTTTGTAGGAAAGCAGTAAGCCCGATCTTAGGGGAAAGTTTTAGGTAAAATTGACCTAACTTCTAAACCCCAATTAAAACCTCCGGCCACTTCTAATAGAAGCAGTAAGTCCGACCTTTGAGGGAAACATTTAGGTGATAACACAAACCTAGACTCCTCACACTGGCATCCTAGTCTAAAAGGATTAGATTGTAAGACCCTCAACTCGGGCCGCTTAGCTTACAGGGCTAGGTCGTAAGACCCCACCGTTAGGCAACTTCTAAGGAAGCCATAAGACCTATCCAACTGAAATTTTTTGGGCTAACTCCTAATTGGAGCCGTAAGCCCCAAACTAAACAAACTATCCGGGCAACTCCTAATTGGAGCCGTAAGCCCCAAACTAAACAAAATATCGGGCAACTTCTAATTGAAGTCGTGAGCCCCAACATTTTAGGAAAATTACTAAATAAATTTATAATGAACATAAACCTCAAACAATCAAATTTAAACCTATGGGCATCTTAGTCTAAATGATTAAGTTGTAAGACCCGCTTTTCAGGCTACTTCCTAAGGGAAGCCATAAGTCCTACTCAAATAATTAAAACCTCTGGGCAGCCTCACTATAGAGTTAGGTTGTAAGACCCATCATTGGGCCACTCATAAATAGAGTAATAAGCCCCAATTCCAAATTCAAATCTCCGGACTACTTTCTACGAAAGTTGTAAGTCCCAAACTAAGTCTAAATCCATGGGTTACTTTCTACAAAAGTCGTAAATCCCAATCTAAATTCAAACTCCTGGGCAACTTCTAATGAAGCCATAAGCCCCTACCTAAATCAAATAAACTAACGGGCAACTCCTAAATAGAGCCGTAAGCGCCAAACTAAATAAATAAAAGGGCAACTTTTAAGAAAGTCATAAGCCCCGACCTAAATTAAATCAAACTAAAATTCAAAGCTATGTGCATCTTAGTCTAAAAATGATTAAGTTGTAAGACCCACTTTTCAGGCTACTTCCTTAGGGAAGCCATTAGTCCTACCCAAATAATTTAAAACCTCCGGGCAGCCTCACTATAGAGTTAGGTTGTAAGACCCATCCTTGGGCAACTCATAAATAGAGTAATAAGCCCCAATTCTAAATTAAATCCTCGGGCTACTTTCTACGAAAGTCATAAGTCCCAATCCAAATCTAAATCCCTGGGCTACTTCCAGAAGAAGCCATAAGACCCAGTCCAAACCAACTTCCTGGGTATTCCAATAGATGTAAACCCCAAACCCCAAATAATAAAAAAAAAATTAAATTTAAACTAAATCAACATCTAACAACTTCAGTCTACTCAGGATCCCTGAGAGGAGGCAACTCTTGGTTGCTAATCAGATTCCCTGGACACTACGGTCAATGATTATTAGTGTTGGTAGACTGAAATCTACGGTATACCCGGGACGACGGAACCATGGGATCTTGATCGGGTTTACCTCCACCTTCCCACAATTGAGACTAAAAAATATCTAAAATTTATTCATCCTTAATCGAGAGTTCTCTCTTACGTAGTAAGATGGGTAATTAACTATGGGCGCTTGCGCTCATAGGAAGTAAGAACCTCAGATCTATAAACCCTGACACTACCCTCAGGGGAAATCTGGTCAATTTCAATCTGACTTAAGGGAAGTAGAATCCTACGACTGCAAAGCGGGATTCGTGCATTCGTGCCATTTTTTTTGAGACAACAACTCATTGTCAATTCGAGTTCAAATCTGCTTAGTTACACCTCTAAACATAACAACCAATCAATCATCACAATTATATGTGCATAAAAGAAAAGAATCTAGAATGAGGTCCCTTTTACCCCACATGAAGTTACCGGTAATATAACATGTTATAAATATTATTTACTAATTTGATATTCAGTAGACTTTACATATTTGTAACTCATACTTATTCATCTGGTTAATCACATTCATAACAACATATCTATTATACTATTTGCATAAAGAGACTCTATATGCAATATGTATAGAATTGTATTTCTTTTCAAAATGTTACCAACTGAGAGCAAGGCTTCAAATAAACATGGTTTATCTTTTTTCTACTTGTAATTCTTCACATGGATATATAGTTGCTGAATGTTCATGAATATTAAGATATATGTTCATATTTCATAATTGGAATTATCTTAACACAATTAACCTTTTTAATGAGTCAACTGATATTGTATGCATTTAGATTTTGTAATATTTACTTTTGAAATTTATAATTGCATCACTTTCCTCTTTGATGAACTGTCACTTCCAATTCTACACCGCGTACTCTTTTACTTTGATAAATTATCTCAAAACCTCATTTCTGCATATACAACACAATTAAGGATATTCTTCTTTAGAAATTTTATTACTGTTTGTATTATTTTTATTAATAACAACTGAATAAAACCAAATAAAAAAAATAAAAAATAAAAAAAAACTGAATAAAACCAAATCACTTACCTCAATTCGTTCTGTTCTTTCAATTCTCTATTATTCCCTTTTGCTGGAATTCTTTACTGAAAATCCCACTCTCAAATCTTGCGGTAGAAATCAACCGATCTTTGCAATACATCCAAATAATTCCTTGCCAATCTTGCTGAAATTAAACAGTGATGTAGAACAGGTAGGAGGATTGAATCTATGGGTCTTGAAGATCAAATTCAGAAGTCTAAACAGCAGCTTTGACAGCAGGGACAGCAGTTTTGCCTATATTTCATCATCCTCATCAGCAATAAAGATTCCATTGACCCGGGCCCAACCCTTGGGGATACGGCAATACGTCTAAGAAATTCTTCCATCTGACGTACTCTCCCCTCGATCCGGGAATAGCGACATGAACTAAATGTCCTGTCCAAGCCAAAGTCTGGACAGCCACCTGGGTTGACTAGGGAATGCTGGGCAGTGGTTAGAGCCTTCTGGATAGGAGTTGCGGTGCAGGGAAGCCAGCAGGAATTTGTATACAGCAATCTGGCCTTTCTGAATCAGCAATTTGGCAAGGTAGTCGGGCTGGACTCTCAGGAAAACCTCTGGATGGAAAACAGGGATTCGGTGGGCAGCTGTCTTGAAAGAAAGAACGGCGAGCTGGAGGAAAATATGGTGTTTAAATTTCAGATTTGGTATGGGAAGAGAAGAAATATTTGAAGTTTGGAAATCCCTTATTTTGGGGAATTAATGGGACTGCAAGCATTAAAAGGGAGACGTGTGATTGAGGCCTTAACGGGAAAGGCAAGGAAAGGGGGGCAATGGCTTGATGAGGTGGAGGGGATTTAATGAGAGCAAATCAGGATTCCTGATTTATGGTTTTAGGTTTAGAAAAGATTTAATTAAATCCTCTTGAATTTAAAATTCAAAATAGATCTAAATCAAATACTTTCCTAAAATCGATGAGCTCATTTAGGAAATATTTTGAATTCAAATTTGAATGAATTTGAATTTCAAATTACTTCCAATTGATCCCAACCTAAATTAGGAAACAAAATAAGAGAATCGAAGAGAGTGGGGCCGGCGGCCAAGAGGGTGGGATCGGGTGAAGGTGAATCTGGTGGCCAAACGAAGATGGGGAGGAGGAAGAAGATGAAGATAACAGCGAAGAGCAATAAGAAGGAACAAAAGCAAATAAACAAAATATCAAAGATACAATCGCGAGCCCGGACACATCCTGCGGCTGACGGGTACTACGTTGCCCTTCTCCAAGGGACTTCACGCCACGAGCTCGGACCCATCCTGCGGCTGGTGGAAACTCCGACTCCCTCCCATAGGGATTTCGCTAACGTTCTTCCTAAAGAACCCAAGTGCAAAACACAAATTTTTTTATTAATAATCCATCATCCAAATACAAGAGAAGGGGCCTCTATATATATGCCTCAAGAGAAATTAAAAGACACATTCGCCCCTTGGGCTTACATAAGACAAGAGGGTAAAAAAGGGAAATTGCAAAACTAAATTAAAATACACTTAATAAACGAAAATAAAATAAAGTGATCTCGGTCGTCGATCTTCAGCTCCTCGGATTAGCATGGACGGTTGGATGTCCGCATCAAGCAGTCACTTACCTAGCCCTGTCCGCCTCTTCTCTGCACTGTGCAGAACAAGTCAACAGTCTCTCTGCACTGTACCGAACAAGGTAACCTGCACTGTGAATTGCTACATTTTCCCCATAATTTCCTTCAGCCGTTGCCTGTAATGTGCTGAATACTTCTCCAATCCCGCAACTGCACTTCTTCCAGTGCCTTATGCTTGCATGAAATTCCAAACAAGGAATTCTTGTTAGTCACTGTGTCGTGAAATCAAACCCAATGAATAATAGGAATTCTTCACACAGCTACTGGCTTAACATCCAATCTACAGTTGACAACCCGCCACTATCCATGCTTCTCCAATCGTCTGCATTGCTTGCGTGAAAAAGAAATAGTAGGGAATGGATAAGAGGCCGACTATAACTGCCATCATACACTCACGTCCAAAGGAAACATCTCTTCAGGAATATATGAATAAATAATTTCATTTAATACTTTACTTAATAATAATACTAAATTCACTTAACAGCAATTAACTGTTGAGTAATTATTAATTTATTTAAGAGTTTATTATAAATAAAAATATTAATTAAACTTATTTAACTTTAAAAGAATTGACTTTTGAATTTTCATTACCTGTAAATTTGGATATTGCAATTTAGAAGGACAATAATGTCACTTTACAGGCATTATCACCACACATGGGTTTTCTTGATGACTTTCTCAATACAATAAGCATCCTTTTTGTCAATATTTTCTATACTTGCTGGTTTTCTATCATGTGTTTCCTTTATGTATGGTTTTAAGACATTTGTGGTCGTGCAGATGTTGGATGCTTTTCCAGAGCGGATTGTTTCTCTGGCGTTTGATGTAATTTCACATGTACTTGAAACAGGCCCCGTAAGTTTTTCTTGGTTTTCCATCATAAAATTTCTCCATTTTTCCTAGATTACTATTCCTACTAGATCTATTTTTGCTCTAGAATGCTTTATGTGCTGGTTCCATTAAAAGTATCATTTGTGAGGATCTATTTTGTCGTTCTATTAATGATGCTTTATTTGAGGAAGAAATCTTACTTCATGAATATTTATTACTTCTATTTAACGTGGCAAACAATGCTTAACTTTTGTTATTGAAAAATTGGATTATGATATATTGTTATATCTTGTAACTGTTAATTTTTACAGGGGTGGAGATTGGTATCACCACATTTTTCTTCTCTATTAGATTCAGCAATCTTCCCTGCAGTAGCATTGCATCAGAAAGTGAGTTATATTCTCATCCTTCTTGACCTGCTTCAGACCTTTTTGTGTTTATGTGACATTTAGTTTCATCATAGGTGCTTATTTGTGTCTTTTTTTCAATTGGTGAAGTTTTGAAGTTAGTAATGGGAAAATATGATTGGATTAAAAACAATGCCGACCAAAGTTTACATTTTATAATTTGGTATTGTAGATGAAGACCCTATTGGTCCAAATTTATGTGCAATTGCACTTGAGAATGAGTGCGCTTCTTTATCAGTCATTGCTGTCATTTGATATCAGAATCTCTATAGTTATCAACGGGACTTTAGAGCAAGGTTGATAATAAGAGTTTATAAATGTGTTAAAAAATATTTGGTTTTCATGGAAACCCCAACAACTATGCACTACTTTTTGCCCTAGTGCACTGCTGTATTCTCTCTCTCTCAATCTCGTGTGCGCTTGCTCACTCAAACTCTCACCCCAGTGCTAATCCTTGTTATCTCTCCCCTACCACAATATCTAGTATCTGGCTTCTCTTGAACTCCAACTCACGTGTGCTTTTGTCTTTCACTTTCTCACGTGAAATCAACTCGCAACACGTCACTATCTCTGAACTGCAGCACACGTGAAATCCTGCATCTCATATGTAGTGCTCCCACATGCCTCTTTCAGCATTTTCCGAACCCGCAGACCTCTTCTTTCTCCTGCAATGGACATAATAAGGATATGGATGCTTTCATTCTTAATAAGAGTCTTATTTCCTTTATATATAGTACCTTATGTATGTGAGTTCATTATTGGTTATGGATTCTATGTTGACTTCAATAAAAATTTTCTTTAGCACTTGTTGTTGCTTCCTAGTTGTCACGACCCGCCCCGGTTAGCTCGTCAATTCGAGGCGGGAACGAAGTCGGACGATCAAAACAATTTAATGATCATATTTCATACATAACAATTCTAAAAGACTTTAAAAGAAACATAAAAGCGCCTCTAAACTTTTTCCAAAACATGTATTTAACATTCAAACCATTACAAAAAGGAAGTTCATATACAAGGTGGTTATAAACTTAATCTGTTCAATCATGATAAAACCACTCAAAAATTTATAACTAGGAAAAACAAGTAAGAACCTGTCACCCGTTACGCGACGACTATAAGTAAACCTCGGGTGTTCAGCCATCACTTATGAGTAGGTTCTCTTGAAAATTTTCCCAAAGCTAGGGAGTGAGCTACGCTCAGCAATTGACATATTTCAATCTAAAATTTATACAATGAAAAAGAATTTGATATGCAAGATAACATCATATATCTATGTAAGGTTAATGTCATATGTAAGATTTGATGCCATATGTAATGTTCCTTCTTACCTATCATATGTTTATCTCCTATAACTCTTACATGATATAGTTCTCATATAGTATACACCCGTACCGGAGTACCCGTATTGTACTGATCAGGTACAAATTCATAATTGGCCATTTATCATCATATTGCTCTAAGAGCCTTATTGTTCCAAAGAACCTTATCCATATTTGGTACTCCGCAGTTCAGCATACACAAACTTGTATTCCATAATCATAACAATAAGATTATTTACATCATAACGTAAGGGATTTCATAAAATCAGATGATGTGCCACATGTATGTGAATGCTTGTACTAGGCATGAAAGTAAAATATATTATCATGAACATTACATGAAGATACCATATGCAACATAAAGAACATAATACAAGATTTGAGATTTGTGCTAACATCCAAAATTAAACATAAGAAAAACATAAGAGAATTTAATGAGGCTAAGAAACATAGGCAATACATAAGGAAATTCTATGAATTTTAGAATGCAATGTGTCACTTACCCTAAAACCTTTCTTCGCTAAACTACCTCGCACTCCTTACCACTTTCCCTTATTCAACCTAAGGGAAAAGAAATTTCAAAATTAAACATACGCATTCAAATCTCCAAAATCATTAATTTCATTTAAAATTAAATTGTTATTTTCGGATTTAAATAAAACCCCAAAATTTAGCATTTCAATATTTATTATTTTCATCACCTAATCATAAAAAAAAAAACATTCCTTTCATCTAGTTAATAAATTATATTAATAATTTTCGGATTAATTAATTAATAAATTAGGGAAAAATATTTTTTTAATCAAAATTTCATTTTCTTTTTTATTAGAGGCCTCCTAAACTGTTAGGAACAACATTTGTGAACATGCAAGATCAAAATCCTAATTTTTGAAAAAGCCCTAGTTTAAAACTCTAAAATTTTGTTAAGGAAAACTTAAAATCTTATTTCAATTATGCTTGTAAATCATTCCTAACACCAATCCTTATTTAAAGTAAAATGTTTTATTAAACCCTAATTTTTGAAACTTAAAAATTTAGGAAAAACACCTAATTTCTTCACATAAAAGCCATCCCTCAACTTCCTACACTCTTTTCCTTTACAAGCTTCAAAAATTTCTAAAACTCTAAAATTTCTCCAAGCAAAAATCTCACAAAAGAGGGAAGTTTCTTTCATACTACACTTACCTCTCTTCTTCCTTAGCCTTTTTCCTTCGTTTCCCCCCTAATTCCATCGCCGGAGAGCCGCCGTTTGAGCCCTCCCGTCGCCTCCTTCCTCTTCTGCCCGCTCCTCTCTCACGGCCGAACAAAAACACAAGGGACCGAAATGTTCGGTCCCTTAGGCGTGAGAATGGCTTAAGGAGAGATATGAAGGGAAGTTATGCATGTGCCCCTCATCCTATCACTCTCTCTAATAAGCCTTGAGGGGTAAAATGGGGAGAATGGCTAAAAGTTACTTAAACAAACTTCGACGAATTTTAATTTCAAATCCGTGCGAAATTGGATATAAATCCTTTATATCGTTTCGATCGAAATTTCGTGACGAATTTAATAAAATTTATTTCGTAAAATTTCGACGACATCTAAATTTCACTTAAGTTCGTCGCGACGCATCGAAATGCGTGTGACGCATCGAAATGCGTGCGACGCACTCAAATGACGAATTTCGGGTTTTACACTAGTTTTCTAGCCTTGCAATTCGACAATATAATATCTTGAGGATTTGACATTAAGAGCTTGAAGATTTGATGCGAAGACCTTTGAGGATTCATTGTTTTTTCATCTTGCCTTTCTTGCTTTCTATTTCCTATTGATTTGCATTACGTCCACCACCTATCTAGCATTACACAGCGCAACACACATATCGTGCATGCATGCACACACACATTTGCGCGCGCACGCATACACATGTAAACTTCAAAAGAAAATAGTTCCCCAACTATTAATATATAGCCGATTTAGTTTGAGATTATTATGTTGCTCTAATTTAATCTTTAGACTTACAAATTTGATCCAAAATGATTTTTTTGGGATTAAATTGTTATCAATTTTATATCATGATTATAATGTGAGGGACTATTTTAGATCAATTTTATATTGTTGGGGGGTTAAATTGGAGCAACATGATATTTTGGGATTAAATTAGCCACACTCAAATAAGTTGGAAAATAGTTATTTATGCTTCAAACTATCATATTATTACTGCAGAAATGCATATTATTATGATTGAAATATATTGAACCTAGTGTAACACTGTAACTAACCCAATCATGAGTACATCTTCCTTCTGGATTTCAAAATGTTTTGATCAACTATATGTACTTTGGCACAGTTTATTAGATAAAGATATAAGTTATCCACTTATTGCTACTCTTTTCCGTGGATGATTGCCCTTGCCGTCTCATCTGAAGGACAAGAGCAATGCGTTAGGTGATACTCATTGTCTCTTTTGTTCTTGTTGCCATGTAATTTTTTTTCGTTGGTATTTGAACCCTTGCCATCTCTTCCGAAGGATGAGAGCAATGTGATGGATTCTACTACTCATTGTCTCTTATTCCATATTGATACCATGTAGCTCAAAGGCGAAACAATGATCTTAATTTAAACTATTTTCAATGAATGTTCAATACATGATTTTATTAATCATATAATTCATTTTTTTGTTTTCTCAAGGATGCATCGGAGTGGGAAGAGGATGCCGATGAGTACTTAAGGAAGAACCTACCATCTAACCTTGTATGGTGTTTGATTTATTATTTTTTTAATGTTTTTGTTGTTTTTGGTGCTTTTTTAAAGAAGTTGATAATTTCCTTCTGCAGGATGACACTTCAGGGTTGATTGAGGATCTATTTACGGCAAGGAAAAGTGCAATCAATTTGCTTGGTGTGATTGCAATGTCGAAGGTCATTTTCATGAAGCAGCTTAAGCTTTACTGTTTGTTACACATCATTTTTTTTTCCAGATTTTTTAATTTCTCTCTGGTATTACTACGCAGTTTTATTGTTGGATATGTTTTGATGAAACAAATTTCAATTTTGTTTTTAAATTTTTGAAAGTTCTTTGTTTCCTTTAACCTTTCTCCCCCATTTGCTCCTGCTTGTCGTTGCCGCTTGCACATCTTTGAAAATTTTATTTTTTAAACTTTATTTCTTCTTTTGATAATATATATTTTGAATATTTTTTTAGGGTCCACCTGTTGTATCTACTGCTTCTAAATGCAAAAAACGTGACAGAAATAAAAAAAAAGAGGGTCACAGCTCTGTCGGAGAACTATTAGTGGTACCATTCCTATCAAAGTTTCCCATACCCTGTGGTGCAGAAGAGTCTTCATCAAAGTTTTTGAAAGAGTGAGTTAAATTGAATGAAACTTTATCACGCTCATTATTAAGCGCTGTATCATAAGAAAGTCCTCTTCATAGGTGCTTTTGCTATTTGCAAGGCTTAATTTCATTTTTCACTAACTAGAAGTTTGTTTGGCATGTTTCATTGTCCTAATTGGCAGTTATTATGGTGTTTTGATGGCATATGGAGGTCTCCAAGATGTAAGCATCTACAATTAATTTTCCCCATTTAAAACCAGGCGTTATAAATGCTATGACAAAGACTGATTCCAGAATGATTTAAATTTTGTTTTTGCAGTTCTTTAAAGGGAGAAGTTCTGAGTACATATATACATTGCTTCAAAATCGAGTACTTCCAATTTTTTCCTTGTGTCCTTGTTCTCCATATTTGGTTTCGACTGCCAGCTGGTTACTTGGAGAGCTTGCTTGCTGCCTTCCTCAGGTAATTTTTTGTATGTTGTATATAGGGAAAGGTTGATAGCAAAATATGGTGATACGCACCAAATGTAAATGTAAGGCAAAATTACAAGAGATTTACCAACTTCATTTTCTGATGTAAATATATAATTCTGAAGGTCCCTTTTTAACTTAATCAGTGAATGATATTGCTTTCACTGATATTGTTTTTGCATGTTGGTTTAAATTATGAAAGAAACTAAAGGAAATTTGTAAGGTGTGGAGAAGTGATAAGACGTCTACTTGAGAGATGCTTTTTGTTGCATGCAAGATATGCCTCATGTGTTGGGATACTCGGTGACCGGTGTATGTGTTCTTATCACACGGTCTTTCACCACCATCCTAATAAACCAAGAAAGCAATTTAGATTTACTTCAAGGGTGTTTTCCAATGGGAGAACTTTGACTGAAGTCAAGCTTTGTGAGACGAAGGTCCAGTTTGGCATAATCGAAATGGCAAACTCTTATTGGGTCCACCACTTGACTGATTTTTTTTACTCTACATATTTAAAATGTGGATACTGACGCTAAGCCCCTTTTATAGCCTAAGAAGTGTTTTATTTATTAGAAAAGTTAGTTGTTGAAGCCATTATTCTAGTCACAATGGTTGTACGATGCTGTCTTAATACTCATGCTATGTTGATTACATTTGACACTTTAGGATTAAAATGTAGGACCTCATGAGTTAATGTTTGTTAGAAACACCATATTGAACCTGAGGGGCATGAGCTTTTTTCAATAATTGATGGGCTATTTATTTGAGCATGTTGTTTATTTTATCACCATATCATCATTGGGATTCCTACAAGATTTCGTTGTTCATGGGCACGGATTTTGAGATAGCTGATCTGGCTATTGTGTTTGAATTAGGTTAAATTGAACTAGAAAATTGTTAGACCGGTCCAATGGACTGGTCCAGCTGGTCTAGTCGTGGAACTCTTCCGCCTCCCGGAATAGCCGCTCGTTTCTACGAGCTCAAAGGAACCGAATAGGAAGGATTTTGAAGGGAGTTTAGGAGGGAAATTGAATGTAGGGACTGTTTAGGGATTTCCTTTTGATTTGTATGCATTAAATAGTTTGTTTCCTAAGGTTAGAGCATCTTGAATTTAGCTGAAATTTGAGATCTCATAGATTTAGGTTTTCCTTTGGGCTCTAGCGGCGTCTAGAGATTGGGAGAGATCAATCCTCCTCTAGAATAGATGATCAATTATATCTTGGCATTTTTCGCTTCCTTTTCATCAAATAATATTAAATTAATTCATTTGTAAAATTATTATTAGACTTGTTATGCTATGTAGATTTGTTTGTTGGTCATTAAAGAGGTTGTTAGGGTTGTAAAAGACTCGAGCCGAGCTTGAGTTATGCTTATCTGGAGCTTGGCTCGCCGGCCAAATCGGGAGCTCGAACTCGAGCTTGAGTCGAGCTCAAAGGGCGTGCTCGATCTTGGCTTGTACAATAAAGGCATGCTCGCGAGCCAGCTCACGAGCTCACTGCAAAAGAACTGATCAATCATTGATGCGGTGATAGTTGGAGAAGAAGACGACGTTGTTTTTTCTTGTGGAGAGTAGACGCGATCACAGCCGTGGAAGAAGCTTGCTATTGTATTTTTTCCTTATAGGGAAAAAACCTTGAATTAATTAATTGGAGCAATTAATGGCTGCAATTTTTCTTTGGGAATATATCCTTAATGTTTTATATATTTTTTTAGATGCTGCTATAGCTCTAGTAATTATTATTGCTGCAACATTTATTTGGCTGCGGCTTTAGTTATTAAATTTAATAAAAACAGTAATTATTAAAAAAAATTCTAACAGTCATTCGAGCGCTTATTTAAAAGGTGAGCTTGATTTTAAGATTGGTAGATATAATTGATGTGAAATGATTAGTAATAAAATTGGACCAAATGTGGAATTGCTGAAAGGTGTACAAAATGATTTGGAAAAATGAAGTTAAAACCTCTCATAACATGGCAGGAATGCATGGAGAAGAATGATTCAAACAGTTCATGGATAAGCCTAATATGACTATGATGATTTCAAATTAGGTTGGACTCTTTTAGTGGCCTATGTTTTTTTTTTTGTCAAAAAACTATTTCATGGCATGGTGTTTACAGGGTCGATGGAATGCACCTAGCTTTTAGAAACCAGAACTTTTTGTTACAGTTGTTACAATGATCAAATCTATGCTAATTTTCTCTTTTGTTCTGAACATCATTTGAATATGTTATATAAAAGGCTCAAACATTGATGCTAGGGGTGTCAATATTTGATCCGACCCAAAAACCCGACCCGAACTGGGTCGGGTTCGGGTTAGGGATTTCGACCCGTTTGTAAAATCGGGTTGGGTTCGGGTTGGCCCGGAAACCGGAAATCAACCCGGTTTGACCTGTTTTTAATTAATTTAGGAGGATTTTAATGGATTTTTATGAAATAAGTAAGTGATATTTCAAAAAATTATAAACATTATTGCCCAAATTAAATTAATCTTGATTTATTTTAAATTAATTGAAATAAATCTTACCTTAATTTGATTTAGATTTAAATGAATTGAATTAAATAAAAAAATTTAATAAAATATACTCTAATCGGGTCGGTTCGGGTTGACCTGGACCTGAAGCGGGTCGGATTTGGGTTCAGAAAACTGACCCTTTTGCAAAAAAATGGGTTGGGTTCGGGTCGGGTTGGACAATGTCGGGTCAATTTCGGGTTGGACCCGACCCGTGACCCAGTTTTGACAGCCCTAATTGATGCATTTTGTAAGTACTTCTGACCTAGCCATTGACAAAACCTTTAAAGAGATGATAAGCTAGTTTATTTTATGATGCTTCTAGTTTATAAGCTTTCTAACGGTTTGATTATGCACTTATCTTGATGACATGCTACTCAAAACACTTGCTTTGTCACAAGAACTTCTGAAAGCTTATCAAGCTTTATTGCAGGCAAGTGTTTTCAGAAACAGTCTAATTGTTTTTTTCAATTGATAGATAGGATACTTAAAGATTGACCAAACTATCTGAATGCTCAACTCTATAAAAGGAGAATGTGAGTTCATTTTAACATCTTGAGGGTAATGCTTTACTGATAAAATGATGAGGCATTGTTTTATTGATGCAATTAACGCGTTTGCTTTGTCTCCTTGTAGGCTATGAGTGCAAATATCTATAGTTTACTGACTAAGGCATTGACCTGGTCTGATGATGGAGGTTTCAATTATTATCCAGTTCGTGCTGCTGCTGCCGGAGCCATTACAGAACTTATTAACGTAAGAATTACATGAAACCTGCAGGTTTTTCTTTTATTGTGAAAAACAACCATCAATTTTTTACTCTGTTCAATTTGGCAGAATGAATATTTTCCACCTGACTGGACATCCCTCTTGCAAGTTCTGGTTAACAGGATGGGTATTGGAGATGAAAATGAATCTCGTCTCTTTTTCAATTTTCTTAGCACTGTGCTTGAGGCTGGGCAGGATAAGGTTGCGATTCACATCCCTGTAGTTGTCTCCAATATAGCTAGTGTTATTTTGAGGGAAATACCATCTATGCGAGAACCTTGGCCTCAGGTATGCTCACTGTCTGCTTGATTTCAAAATTTTCCATAATTTAACTGTTAAAAGCCTATGATTTTAGAAGTGAAACTGGTTCCATTGCTGAATTTTTTTATCATGGTGTACATGTTATACCTGAAATACTACATAGGCCTTCAAGCATTGTGAATAGGTGGGATTCTAAAGCGCCAAGCAATGTCAACCTAATTTTAAGAGAGCAATCTATTATGGATATATTTTTTTTAATACACAAATGGAAACATTTCTCTATGTTAAGCCTATTGGAATTTTCTAAAGATTATGCAAATGATCTTAAAAATACTTATTCTAATTATTCTTTGATAAGTTTGCAACTCTTTAACATCAGTTCGATTAAAAATATTAAGTTATATATGCTTTTAGAAGGTCTTTTTATGTTTAAGTTTTGAATTACATAATCTATATTATTATTACTATATAAAAGTGGCTTATAATACTTCCCAAATACAATCCTAATCTTATATTTTATGATTTACATCATATATATATATATATATATACTTCTAATAGATATTAGTATTCAATGTTATTATTAACTTATTTGATAACCATACATCTAATAGATATTAGTTTTCAGTGTTATTATTAACTTATTTGATGTTATTATTAGCTTATTCTGTATACTAGATTATTGTTATTATTATTGCATTTAATATTATCTCTTAAAATTAAAAACTTTGTCACAACCTTGGTTTTCCAGTACTGCATTGTTACCATAATTGCATCCAATTGGAGGAAAAGCCAAACGTTCTGATATCACTGTACCCTTAATTTGACTTTAATTCCATTTATTCCAAATTCCCATCCGATTACATATCTCTAATTACTATATTTCTTCTCCGCATTTAGTTAGAGTTTTATTGTCTAATTTTTGTTTTTCTTCTCTATCTTCAATTAGACTTTTATTGCCTTTATTTTTCTAATGAAAATATATATGAAATTTGAAATTTCACATGAGATTTTTTCTTAGCATTCATCATTTTTTTTATTTTTAATGCGTGTATTAATCAAAAGCTATTTATTAATAGATTTATAGGTGACATTATGATTTCAACTGCAATGTTGGTATATTATAGTTGTCACACCCCATTTTGACTCTTTTTAGTCAACCTGAAGTGTAACGGAGGTGGATAATTCATTTAGATATATTTTTCACTAACACCAATCCTTAACTACAATCATGATCGAGTGAGTAGAAAATTAATCTACTTAGACAGGATTCAACATAAAAGATCAAGAAACCATCAATATGCATATTGATTTTTTGAATTAATGCAAGAGTCATATGTGGAACTATATCATGCATTAGTTTTAAAAGAGAGAAGCTTTGAAAGAAAAGTTCATAAGCAGTGCACATATGAAAGTCTAAAAGAGAGAGAATCGTTGAACAAATACACAGTCGTAGCACCGACTGGAGTATTTATTGTTATACGTTCATATTAGGCCTTTAACGTCTCTTACAAAGAAAATTCACACATCAAAATAAACATTGGTTCCGATATCCGCACAATAATTCCATTAATTAGGAGCTCGACTTGATCCTTTGTTTGCAAGCAAATAGAGTTTACAAGGTCCAATTAATTAAATGATTATATCCATAAATCCACGATGGTGGTCATGTTGATAGAAAATCTCAACTGAAAGGGACCCTAAACATTTAAATGCCTCCCAAATTTTTATAAAATACAAGCATGTAAATTGACTTTGACATAACCCCAATGATGGCCATGTTGAATGTTTATCGCAACCGATGGGGACTACATTTTCAAACGCCTCCAAACGCCTATGAAATACAAATATTTTCAAATGACTTTAAAATTTCTAATGTAGCTGTGTTGAATGTTTATCTCAATTAGAGGGGACTCTACATTTCCAAATGCCTCTAAATGCTTCTGAAATATAAGTATTTTCAAATGACTTTAAAATTCCTGATGATAGCCGTGTTGATAGAAAATCTCAATTGGAGGGGACCCAAAACTTTTAAAATGTCTCCCATACTCATTAAATATGAGCATTTAAGGTAACAATAAAGTCATCCCGATGATGACAGTGTTGAAAGCTAATATCAAGCGGAGGGGTTAACCTTTAAATTATACCAAAAGCTTCAAAACTCTATATATATTAAAAAATTTGAAATTAATTATCTAACACTTAAAGAAAAATACCTATGCACCCTTCGCAATAATTTGCCTAGGTAGATAAGATTGAAAATCACTTTAGTTTATAAAGAGCAAATGCATGGTCGAGAATATCATTAAGATTAATTCTCAAATTATCTCTTGCTAGTAAGGACGTGGTATGTGTCTTATGATAAGTGGTTTTGTCGCCAAATGCCGCCACAAGTAAATTTAGAAGGTAGATTGGGTTTATTACTTCTTCTGACTAAGTAGACTAAGGACCACGATGACCCAGGATGACAAAATCATGGGATTTTGATCGGGTTCATCATTATTCCCCCCACCATCCGCTTTAAGTATACGGTATTAAATTTTAATTTTCAATATCAAAATATGTTGCTATTATACCCGGATATCGTGTATCTTTTTGACGACTAGTCTTAATCGAAAGTTCTCTCTCGTTATTTCGGGGGGGGGGGATAATCTATAGGGACTTGCGTCTATAGGAAACCTAAACTTAGATCATAAAGTCTTTACAAAATGAGGGTGAAATCTCTGGGTAATGTCTTATTTAAAACCCAATCTATCTTTTGAAAATTTGCCTCGAAACTTAAACGTTAAAACTCTCCTCACCGATCCAAAAAAGAAAGAGGGTCATGGAGAGGTCGGGATGTGAATTTTTGGAGCCCACGGAATGATCCTTGACGGCAGCTTAGTCTACTAGGGTATTTTGTAGACTTGTGGTGCATGTTTGTCTCATGGATGAATTCCACCATTTTATTTTGAAGTCTAAAACTAATAAGCGATGCTTGGTACATAAATTTTATAAACTTTCACTTAGAATGAATTTATGATCTTTGCAATATAATTTTTAATCATGTCATCTAAGAAATATTTTTATTGTTGTTTGATATAATATAACAATAACACCAAGCCTTCATCCCACTATGTTGTCAGCTACTTGAATCCTTTTTCTCCATTGTGTCATGTTAAAAGTTAATTCTCATTTAAATCTAATAAAGAAATGTCCTTTCTAATATTTTCTAACTAAGTCTTTGTATGTCTATCTCTACCTTTCTCAATATAAGTCAAATCTAATACATCCACTTTCCTAACCGGGTCATCGAAAGGCTGCCGTTTTATGTGACCAAACCATCTAATGCGACTCTGTCTAATCTTATCTTCCGCTAGACTACTCAACTTTTTCATGTAAATGCTCATTTCTTATCCTGTCTCTAAGAGTAAAACCACTCATCCACCTGAGCATCCTCATCTATGCAACTCTTAACTTAATATTATGCTTCTCTTTTAATGGCCAACATTCTGCACCATAAAGCATTACAGGTTTAACCCCCGTCTTATAGATTTTTTCCGTAAGATTGAGGGAGACTTTTCTATTACACAAGCCCGATGCATTCCTCCACTTCAATCATCCAACTTGAATTCTACTAATAATATCCCCATCTATTTCACCGTTACTCTGAACAATAGACCCAAGATGTTGTTTGATATAATAAGATGATAATTATCATATTTATTTATAAAAAAATTATTAAATTATGAGAAGTGTGGCAAAATAAATGCTTGACTGCCACATTTTGTAGAAGTATGAGTGAAAATAGATATTTACTCACTCTTTATTAGAAGCAACTTATGAATAACGATGTGTGCAATCATTAATCTAAAATTTGGGTATGGATATTTTTAACCCCTTCTTTTTAATAAACATTATTAACTTGTTTAATATTGCAGCAAAGATATTGTAGATTTTTATTTTTAAATTTTTATTCACACACACTTGATGTACGAGCAAGTATGCTAGTATTAAAAGCAATATAACAATCATTTTTTCGTGATTTGTATTCTTCTGCCTGTACTTCCGTTTCTAGGAAATTTCAATAATTTAAACACATTTTATAAACACTGTAGTTCCATGTGCATAGCGCTGCGACTTCTATTGTACTTCAAATGGGATCTTAAATTAGGAACTATGATTGTCAGCATACCATTGAATGGATAAGAACATATTTTAATTTCTCTTCTAATGTTGATTTAATTCCGATTGTTTTCAGTTATCACTTAGAAACTGGGATTTCGTTATCATAAATAAATTTGCTTTGTTTATTTAGGTGCTTGAACGTGGGTTTGCTGCATTAGCTGAAGTAGCACATATTTGGGAAAGTTCTCTACCAGATAATATCCAACATCTAGAAAACGGGGAATGGAGATCTGGTTGGGCCTCCATTGCTAGCTTATTCTCGAATTTATTACAGAAGGCTTGGCTTATGCCTGTTTTTGAGAATGTGGTATGGTTTTCTTTGAGTTACTATGATTTATTATGAATCAAGCATCATTGATAACCCCACTATATTGAAAACAACTGCATTGGCTTGTCATTATCTTATCTGGCACTTATTATAATGCTTTCTGTAAGCGGGTATTTATTTGAAGTTCTGATGTTAGCTGGTTTCCTAATTATTATTCTTGATAATATCAATTCCCTGAGAAAATTTATGTATTAAGAAAGATTAACCAAGGCACGGCAAATGATTTTTTTATTCATCTTCCTCCACATAGGATGATCATAAATTTGCTGTTTCTGGAGCATTACCATCATCATCATGCATTGATGATGCCTCTACGTTGCTTGGCTTTATCATGAGGTTCATTACCAAAAGGGATGAAGTGGATAGCTTAAAGATTATTGATTTGTTAGCAGTGTGGTCTACCCTAATTGCTGAGTGGGATTTATGGGAAGAGATGGAGGACCAATCAATTTTCAATTCTATTCAGGAAGCTGTTAATTTGCAAAGAAAATGTGATCTTCAAATACTTTTCACCAGAAGATTACCATTAGGAAATTCTTCTCCTGGCTCAATGCTTTCAATTTTTGAAGGCATTTGCATTTTTGTGAGTGATGCTATTAAAACATATCCAGCAGCTGTTTGGCGGGCTTGTCTGTGCATACATGCATTGCTACATGTGCCAAGCTCCTCGTCTGATGCTGATGCTATAAAGCATGCGATGGCAACAACCTTCTCAAGAACAGCATTCTCTCGTTTCAGGGACATACATGAGAAGCCTATTGGACTGTGGAAGCCTCTTTTGTTGGTTATATCTTCATGCTATATTTTTTATCCTGAGGATATTGAACAAGTTCTTGATAAAGAAGCTGATAAGGGTTTCATAATTTGGGCAAGTGCTCTGGCCCATATCTCAACAAGTTCTTTTACACCTGGTCTTTCAACTGAATCTGAGTTGGTATTATCTGGTAAAATTAGTTGGCTCCATTCACTGTCTTATGCCTCTAGAGCAACATTTCTCTTATTCACTGGTTCACTGATATCAAGCATAAATGTTCTTTTGTTACTGCATCAAGTTTCTTTTCTTTTTTTGGTTGGTTCAGTATTAATTCCTTGAAATATCTTTTAGTGGTAACATTAACGAGGGTGGTTGAGCGACTGCTTATATCATTGTTAGATAGAGGTGAAGTCTTAAGGGTCAGCTTTATGGCATTGCTGGATGCATTTACTCGTTTGAAAGAACTTCAGGAGGGCAATGAAGAGACTGAAGATTCTGATGAAGAGGATAGTGATGATAATGATGATGAGGACGACGATTCTGACGAGGTAAATCAGTCCGTAATGAGAAATTCTGCTACTTTTTTTTTTGTTTATTCTGATCTCACATTCAAGTAACCGTTGGTGGTTTTTTATTTACAATGTCATGGTCCTTTTTTATAGTCGACATGCCTTTTCCCACAACCTGCAGCCCAGGTAGAATGCGGAAATGATGTCATACAATGTGATTTATTTAATTTTTCAGGATTCTGAGGATGAACAGCTTGAAGAAACTGAAGATGAATTTTTGGAACGGTATGCAAAAGCAGCCGCTGACTTGGAGAATGAGATGGTTGAAGAAGTAGATATAGATGATGATGATCAAGAGCTTGAGTTGGGTAAGTTAGATCAGTGCAAGGACATTCCTATATCTTCTTTAAAGCAATTGCTATTTCTGTTTTTTCAAAATTTTGAGCTATACAGCCCACCTTATATGAAGTTTTTGCTTGCAACCTTTTTTTTTTTTTTTCATATTTTTGTAAGAATTTGGGCTCCATAATAATCGGCTTTGAAATTTGGGGGCATTTTGCAAACATAGTTTCCTCTAGATTGAGGTATTTGATTGATTTTATTTTCCTTCTTTGAATCTTGTCCACTCTACTTGTTTGCTAACAAATGATTGATGTTGTAGATTAGCTTTGGGAGTTGTTGTTGACCTCAATATTAGTTTCGGGGTCGGGTCGACCGCGTACAGTGAATTTCAAAAGCAAAAGAGCGCGACGCCGTGCGTAACTCACCCTACGCTCGTTGACCGAAAACCCAAGTGCGGGCTCTGAAAAATTCCATTTTGTATGATCCCTGTCTCTCCACGCCATCCGTCTATTTTTTTTTTTTTTAAATGTTTGTGTGACAATAACGATAGAGAGTTTTAACAAGATTAGGTTCCAGGGGAATTTTCAGAAGGCAGATTGGGTTTTAAATAAGACACTACCCAGAGATTTTGCCCTCATTTTGTGAGGACTTTTTGATCTGAGTTCTGATTTCCTATAGGCGCAAGCCCCTATAGTATATATCTTATATATAATATATAATATTATATCTTATATAACATAATATATATCTTATATATAATATATATCTTATATAATATATAACAGAGGAAGGAGAGGGATCGGGAAGAAGCCCGATCGGGCGGCTAGGGCACGGACACGGGAGCAATCGCGGCGGTTGGAGTCGGCCGGAGCAGGAGGTCGTGGGGCTTGGGGTCTGCCGGCGACTTCGACGTCGGGCTGGCGTTGACCGGTTGATTTGGTCGGAGTTGGTGGAGAAGAACAAAAGCCGGTGTGGTCGAGGTCAGAGGGCTTGGTGGTCGGCGGGTATGGTGAGTCGACGGAAGCTAGAGGCCGGAACAAGCAGTGAAGGTTGGCGGCAGTCGACTAGGGCAGTAATGAAAGAGGCCGATCGGAAGTCGCGTGCGGCTAGGCCTTCGTTCGTCTGAGGCGAGTCTTCCGAAAATCTTCCTTCTCTCTTTCGTTGCTCTGTTCCTATGCGCGATTCTGAGAGCGTGAATGAGCGAATAGAGGTGGGTGTTTTGTGCTGTGAGAGGAGGTCGTGGGGAGCAGTTGCGGAAACGTGGGATGAGCAGTTGTGTCGGTTTGATCGTGGCTGAGGTGGACTTGGTCATGTTTGTATATTGGGTCCTGTTCACTACTTACAGGTCAACACCAAGTTGTCGAAATGGTCTCCAAAGCAACGGAAAACAGTTAAGATCACACGAACGACGACGATGATTTTACTGTGATGTCGAGGCACAATTATAAAATTTTTCATATCATATATATTTTTAAAAAATAAAAATAAGAGAGTGAGAGAAAGAGAGATTAAAAAAAAAAATCTAAATAAATAGATTCCTAAAATATCCCCCCCTCACGTAATAACCCCTCATACTCTCCCTCTCACTCCAAAACTCACAACACTCACACCCTCTCTCCCTCTTTGAGGGTGATCACCCAATATGCGGGATCATGCCCTACATGAATCTCTTAATCATAAGCATACATTCGAGGATAATGAATGAATAGCTTGGCGTATATATCTCCATCCACCAGCATCTCCTGATGCCGCGATATATGCTCACGAACATAAGCAGAAAGGGAAGAATCATAGTTGTCTATTTCCTCCCAAATATGATCTTATGAAGGTCCGTATCAGGCATCGAGCGAGGCTTGATCCAATCAAACGTCATGACCTAAAAAAAAAGATAACAAAAATAAAATATTCAGCAATTTGCAACTAATTCATTGTCCGAAAATACACACCGAATTCGTTGGGAGGTAATTTGTTGAAATTTAAATTAAACTAAAAAAGAAAAAAAAAAGGAGTTGCACGTCGACACGTCATTAACCCTTGATCTGATTTGTATAAAACAATGAAGAAAATGAACAAACAGGTAGACACTCACTTACAATCAGTTTCCAGTGCAGAGTTCTCGAATGTTTCCCAGCTCTCGTGAATCTTCGACGATTCCTGCAATACCAAGATCGACCTTGCACACACCTATTTGCTCCTGTTCACAAACCCAACTCTGAATGACACCTCCTGTTCTCTACCCCAACTCCTTGTCTCGACCGAATGGTACCTCCTGCCTCCTTCCACAGGCGGATCCTTTCTCCCGTATTCCTTATACGCACGTCAGTCTGAGCTGACCACTTCGCCTCCCTCTGTGTCCCCTCCTACGCGACTCCCGAGCATGAGCCGGACCAGAGCCACTCGCGACCTCCGCCTGCCGCACTCAACCCGCTATGATCGACTCCAATCCGAAGTCACGCGGGTGGATCCCGACCGCTTTGCCTCCTCAAGCCTGATCCAGTCGTTCGACCCTATCTTGAGTACCGACTCTCGCGCTCAGTTGCTCTCTCCTCTATGAAACGTGAGCATAAGTAGGGAAGAGAGGATTATGTGTGTAATTATAATTATAATATTTATAATTACAATTATGAATTTATTTTTTAGTCAATTTTGTTGTTTCAGATGCATTGTCACAATCCGTTTTGCTAAACAGGCAGCACCCGATCGAGTGATTTCAATTATGATTTAGGCATTTTGCACTCAATTTGCAAAGCATCATGCTTACAATCAGTTTTCAGTGTAGAGTTCTCGCTCGTTTACCAAGATTGACCTTGCACGTGCCTATTAGCTCCTGTTCGCGAACTTTGAATGGCACCTCATGTTCTCTGCCCTGACTCCTTGTCTCGACCGAATGGCACCTCCTGCCTCCTTTCACAAGCGGATCCTTTCTCCCGTCTTCCCTATACGCACGTCAGTCTGAGCTGACCACTTCGCCTCCCTCCGTGTCCCCTCCTACGTGACTCCCGTGCATGACCCAAAGCCGCACGTGAACTTTCGCCAGCTCCCAGCAAGGAAAAATGAAGGCTTCGGTTGACAAGGTTCTATTGTTTTAAAGCGCTAACCAGTGCTGTAATAATTTAAATGCAGTAACTAGTGCAATTACCTAAGTACCCACGCTCCTATGCACTGCATGCCGTGGTAATTGCCCTTGCTATAGTATTCTGTATTTTTAAACAGTGAATATAGTTTGTTAGCTTAGGAAAAATACAATTGTGATTTAATTCCCTAACTTCCAATCCTTCATAATTTGACAACTAGTTCTATATATTGAGTTGCTCTATTTAATGAGTAGAATACAATGATATTAAATTTCCTGAATTCCGTGAAAGTTGAGATTTTGGGATTCTCAAATGGAGTCAAATGCGGCTCATACCTAATCAAATGTAGATTTTAAATGATTAAACACAGCCATGCACTTGCATCGTTCGTAAGCCAATGACATCCAAGCCACCAATCTCTTCAACCTCTCTTGCTCGAGGCAATCCCTCTCTCACTCATTGGTCTCACTCTCTTCTTTCTCTCTCTTTCTCTCTCTCTCTCTCTCTCTCTCTCTCTCTCTCTCTTTGTTCTTGCTCATCCTCCAAGATAGCTCTCTTACTTGTGTAGACTACATAAAACGTTGAAAAGTTGATCAAAGAAGATATATTGAAATAGTTTCTTGTTGAATATTGTGAAGTCAAACAATCCGAAGAACAACAGTCTGCCGCACTTAAAGGATTAATCAAAATCCTTATTTAAAATTGTTCACCCGTTCCATCACTTTCCTGATGAGCATTTGTCGTCATTTAGGAATTGTCTACAATGATAATTTTTGTCTTTGGCAATATCAAAATTATTTGAGTTTTCTGCATTGCTTTTGACCTGAAGAGTTCTGAGAACTTTTTCTTCAATCTCGCTCAAAGAAATGGATTGAATTCTAGGAAAACTTTCAACCATCTGATAAACATCTTGTTGGTTCCTCACGAGAGATGCAGCTCGGATATTTCTTATCGAACTATCCGAGTCGTTAGCCTGATGTGCAGATTATTATTCATTACCACGTTAATAATGCATATTGCAATGCATGGTAGTATATGTGCTTATTATCTGATTTCAGTTGTTGGACTTCAAATAGTCATATTGGCAGATTAACTGGAAATGCTTTATTTTTTGTTTTAGTTATGTTACTATAGATAAACATTGAGGTTTTTAATGATCATGTGATGCAGGTGTATTCAATGAAATCAATTTAGAGAGTTCTGTGCTTCGGTTGATTGAGAGTCATGGCCAAGAATTAATGAAAGGGCAAACATTACCATCAAGTATTGTACAAGGATTAATGAGCAGTTTCCCGAAGCACACACATTTATTCCAGATTCCCTGCTAAAATATTTGTTTTCTTTTCATTTCATTGCTTCTTCACTTGTACTAGCAGTAATCATGCGATACCTTTTTAATTATTTACCTCTGTTTTATATGGCAGTGTTTGTATCATACAAATTTGTGTATATCATCAAAATAATTAGTATTGATGCCCAAATTAACGATCTTGTCAGAAAATCTTTTAATAATTACACTTTATAGGCGGCCATTTATTTTGTGCGTACACCTGATCGTTCGTAGGCAAATTAGAATACGCAATGTCACTCGATATATAGCGATACATTGCAAATAGATGATGTGATGCGTTCTAATTTGTCTCCGGATATTGTCTATTTTCACAGAATAATTTCACCGTTCTTTGTAGGCGGCCACATTTAGTTCATTTTTGATCAAATTGCACTACTTAATATTCTTTTGTTTATTTATTATGAGTTATGGATGACAAATTAGGTTGCCTATTAATCTCAAACCATTTTATTTTTAATTTTTCAGTTGATTGATTGATGTGATGTATCTCTGAAGCTTGTTTTTTCCGTTGACTTTAAGGAAATGGGGAGCAAAAAACCAACTCCAATTTTTCCCAAAAAAAAAAAAAAAAACTCCAAAAAAAAAAAAAAAAAACCAACTCCAAAAGTTAAGAGCAATGCTCAAGAAAGAGAAGCTAAAGCTGGTTGTAAAACAGCCATTACATGAAAATGGAAAAACCAAGCAAAATATAATCAAAAGCTTGGGCTTCAATACATACTAAAAGAGGCACCAATCATATTTAATATTTAAAATTTGATAGGTATTTATATCATATTAAAATTTATAAATATAAATAAAATTATATTAAATTTTAAATGATTTAGGTATTAGATGGTATATGTTATGACTATAAATACCCCCACCCCACATCTTTTCAAAAATGAAAAATATTTTTGTAAGATAATGGAAGTGTTAATTATTTAATGTTATCTCATAGTATGCTCTGGTATGCACATATTTTCTAGTAAAAAATAAACTTCAGCTGCTTTTTGTAGAAATTCTGAAGGTTCCATTGCTGTATTCGCTCAATCCAAATCAATTGTGAATGTTGCATACAAAATTATATGGACAAGCTTTGGCTCGGCCCCTTTACTGGAACTTTTATTTTATCCAGTGAACGTAAGCAGAGGAACGTTCGGTTTTAGGCAAAAAAAGCGCCTGTACCGAGTACCTAGGTGTACCGAGTTTTTTCAAAAAACTCGGTACAGGCGTTTTTTTGCCTAAAATCGAACGTTCCTCTGCGTACAGATATAATAAAAGTTTCCTTTACTGGCTCTGTTGTTGGGGGAAATTATTGGGTTTGGACATCGGACAACATACGGAGCCTAATAAAAATGAGCCACATCATCCTTTATTTGGTATTGAGTTCGGTACTACTCAGTACTGAGTTCAGTACTGCTCGGTACTGTGGAATATCAAACTCAATACTTCATAATAACGAGTTCAACATTACTCTGTGTTGTAAAGTATCGAATGGTAAACTATGACCGGTGTTCGAACCCAATAATCTCTCCATTGTTTGAGGCTGAATTATTATGGAATGAATTAAACTCTCATGAGTTATTTAGATTAAAAAGTTTCACTCCACCAAATTTGGTATATATTAGATTTAAAAAGCACAGCTAATTTTCCTGTTAGTCATTCTATACAAAAAATAACATATTTAATTATGTTGCCGAATCAATGTTGATTTTGAACACAACATATATTATTGTCTTGTCTCGCTGAGTAAATGACCAATACATATAAGTTATTTAGCTAATAATGTGTCACATCCTGTATTAAAAAATTATAACATAACTATAATTTTGACATATATTAGGATGTGTATTAAATAAACAACATGGCACTTAACATGTGAAAATTCCAATTCCTTAATTCCGGGTTTTTTTTTTTTTTAATTTTGTTTTTATCGGGGAAAAGAACCCTTTTTTTTTTTTTTTCACGGCTTTCTTTCCGTCACCCCGCTTTAGTCCAAATTCCATTCTTTTTTTCTTTCTGTTTTAAAATTCCTGATCACTCTTTGTAAAAGGCTGGCTTTTTTTCTCAGCAATCATCTTTGAAGAACTGCCTTCGACTTTCTCTTCTACTGTGCTTTGACGTCTGAGATCGCAGATCTGGGAAGGAGATGACGGGAGATCGAAGGGTAGGGGTGGCGATGGACTTCTCGCCGTGCAGCAAGGCTGCGCTGCGCTGGGCGACGGAGAACTTGGTGAAGGACGGCGATCATCTCATCATCGTCAACGTCCAAAAGGAGGTCTCCTATGAAGGCGGCGAGACGCAGCTCTGGGTGGCTACTGGTTCCCGTCTGTAAAATTAAAACTTTACCCTTTTTTTTAATTCCCTTTTAGTCTGCTCAAATCGTTCTTTTGCTATTGTCTTCTGTTTGGTCTGCTACTGGAAGCAATTGAATGTAGCACAACGGAAAAACGAATTTTAGATCCATGGTTGGGATAAAAGTCGGATTTTTAGCTTTTTTTTTTTAAATAAAAAATACTTTATCAAGGGACACAAACCTTCGTTTAGATATCTTCTTTTTGTTCATTGACAACTTTTTCTGGTTGCGGGTCGAACGAATTCGAGAAGGATTGTGTTTATCTAGCAGGATTAGTTAGGATTGGGAAGATAAAATTTTCATGCAATGAGATAATTTAAATCCATTTTTAATTAAAAATTCGAACTTTGGACATTGTTTTTGGCGTATATGAGATTAATTCATGGTGTCTAATTTTTAGCTTTCTTTATAGACGGTTGTCAAACTTCTGTTTGTCTATAATTTTCTTGTAGCTTTTTAAAACTTATGTGATTAAAATGAGTTTTTCACAATTAGATATGTTAGATTTGATAGTTATGAGAAAGCTGTTATTCAACTTTTTTTTTTTTTTAGATTAGGTAAAATATCTATGATATCCAAAATAGTCTTTGGAAACTAATATTTTCTCACAATAGTCCCACAACTAATTTTATGGGACCAACGCATGTTCTCGTCCATAATTTTAGTTTAACTGTAGTTCTGCTGATTAGAAGACTTGAGATATGAAATATGTATGCATTTTATCAGTATCAAACAGAACATGCGGTTTATTTAGATAGAAAGTTCCATAGGGCGTCAGCTTGAAAGACGTGAGCCATTCACTTTCTTTAACATGGCGTTGCTGCCTCTGCTTCAATAGTGATGGGATATATTATCTTTTTCTTCAAACATTTTCTTGTTGTTGATGCTTTTCATCTTTTTCGCAGCATTAATCCCTTTATCTGAGATATCAGATCCTACCGTTATGAAGAAATATGGGGTTAAAACTGATGCTGAGGCCCTGGACATCCTCAACACAGTTGCTAGGCAGAAGCAGGTGATGTGAACTACTCTTTTTTTTTCTTTCTTTTTTTGTATTTGTTATCAGTATTTTGATTGTACTGTCAGCCATGTAGGCTATAGTTGTCATGAAGATTTACTGGGGAGATGCCCGTGAGAAGATATGCGAAGCCATTGATAACATTCCTTTGAGCTGTCTCATCATTGGTAATAGAGGACTCAGCAAAATAAAGAGGTAATTGTGTGCTTCTCTTGTTAATATTGTGTGAATTATCACCCGGTGCTGAAAATGTTTGGTCGCATGATTTATTCTCAAATTTTATTGAATTTAACAACTTACAGAGCATAAAACATGTTATCTGTTATGATGTGCGACAAACGCATTGTAGGACATCATATTAGACATGTTTTTTTGCATGTATTTTTTTATTAATTTCTTAAATAATAATTATGATTCATCTTAGATAGTTTTGATGTCATTTGTTATGTTGTATGACGAACTAGGCACTGGCATGCTTTAGGACATCATATTAGACACACGTTTTGACCACTCTTATTATTTTTAACTTCTTAAAAAAAAAAAAAGAAGAGATTATGAAACTTCTTAGATAATTTTTAGACATGATAAGGACTTGTGACGGACGCATTATATTATATTAACACTGGGATTAGCACTTAGAGTGTTACTCGAAATTTCAACTAAAAGGTCTTTTTAGAAGTCAAGCATTGTGGAGAAGAGTAAAGAAGAGCAGATATTAGGGAAAGATAGTTACGGGTGGTTACAGGTAAATGATTTGTGTAGGATAAGATGATTATGAAACTTTGTCCAATATACCTTGCAGCTTGTATTGTTTGTTTACCATAATTCATGAACCCAATAATCATAGGTAACATATTTTATATATCCATGAATAAAATTTATGTTTATTTCTCTTGGTTGAGATAAGTTATGAATATATAATATTTATTATTTTTTTCTATTAATCTCTTATTTTTTTTATCATATTTACTACTCTTAGAGATAACTAGGGTTTTAAGAGGTGAAAAGTTGTTCTTCATTGTTCTCCTATTTATTGCTGCAGGCAAAGTTTCTCTCCAAAATATTGTTGTTGTGCCTATCATGACTTTTTCTCTTTCTATAATTTTTTGTTGAATCGATTATTATTGATAAGATAACAACTAGCATAATTGGCTAACAATGCTTCATGGTCTAATGAATGCTCTTCAACCTACCAATGATGCATGGATGTCCCTTGAAGAGTTGTAACACATCTCCTCTAATTTGTTCTTGTTGGACATTCTCCATAGAAGAAATATTACTTAGGAGGTGCGCCATTTTAGAAAATCCATCATCATCGATATCCGGCACATCGCTATATTCGCATATAAAATCTTGTTTAAAATAACATTATTTCAGTAATTAGTGTATTTACAAAAAATATTTCACTAGAAGAAATTTTCTATAAATATTTATCTTTTATGAAAGATCTACCATTATTTTTTTATTGTCCTTTGATTAGTTTCCCTTTTTTATATCCCTTGTTGACAAAAAGCTCTATTTATAAATAGAGGATGCTACTGTGCTAAAAATCACACTCATAAATATTACAATGATTTGAAAGCAAGCTGGCTCTCTCTTTGACTTCTTTCTAGTGCCTATCAACCCCCCCTCCCCCCTCCACTCTAAGGCTAAGCCACTCTCCTTCCTCTATGCTACAAGGAATCTCACTCTACTAGCCTCCTTTACTTGCTTAAAGCAACTCAATTGTAATGCAACCTAACTCTCTCATCACATCAAGGCCAAGCTCTTTGTATAAAGGGGACTTGGTTTTTCAACATTCTCTTATTTCTTCAACATTCCCATCAGATTGTCACACGAGAAAAGATTGCCAATATGATTTTTCATCACCAATTTTCATTGAGTTGTCCTCCCTGGACTCAATGATATTCCTCAGGTGCCCTAGACTTTCTGATTCTAGGTGCTCACTTGAAGAACCGAATGGTGGGCCATAGATTGCCTGAGCACCATTCAAACTATTGAATTTCAGGCAAACACTTGATGGTGGATATGTATCTTGAAAAGGAGGCCAATTCCATAACCCAACATTTGACACAAATAATTCATTGTCTTGAATATCACAATATTGTTTCCGCTTGAGAATTATAAGTCATCTTTTGTACCTCTAAGATACTCTTAGTTAATAAGTGGCTGTTTAATTTGAAGTGAATATTAAGTATTCATTTTATAGGAGTTTTGAAAATATTAGTGTTTGGTTGGAGGAAAAAATAATGCAGTGTAAATAAGTGGCTGTTTAATTTGAAAATGTATAATTTTTTTGCCATTCAAAAAATCCACAGGATGGGATTTATTATAGTATAGGCGACGTAACAAAATCATCTAGGACTTATCAGATTGTTTTATTGTGATGCAATTGCAAAAAAATGGTTCAAAGTGTTAAAAGAAACTCCTAAGTTGGGGGCTTCAAATAGTTTTCTGATTTAATATTCTATACTGAACATCTTTTGTTATTCTTTTGCAGGGTTTTCATGGGCAGTGTGAGTAACTTTGTTGTAAATAATGGCACCTGCCCGGTAACAGTTGTGAAGAGTGCTGAACATGAAGCTTAGAGTCCCATTCTATTTCCATTATATGCATCTCTTCATATTTCTTCTATGAAAACTATTTCCTGGCAAGCTAAGAAACATTGGCTATGTGAGCTTCTATTGTTCTAAAGATGTTTTGTAAAACTGAGAGCTATTTTATGTTTGCAGTTTCTGTATTGAGTATATAATGAATCTGTTACTTAGCACTACATTTTTGCTCTAAGATTTTAGAACTATTTTGTCTGCTGAGCAAATCAAAGGCTGCTCATCATCCATGGTGATATTTATTATGCATTTTCAACAACTAAGCAGAATATAATTTTGATTTATATATGAAGCATCTTGTCGAATATTTCTTACTGTGGCTGTTTTGCCACATCAAATACATCATAAAAAGAACTTCATTCCCTTACAAATGGATTTAACTTCTATAAAGTATCCCCACAAAGCAGATTTTATCTTCCTGCTTTTCCTAGGCTATATGTCAATAATGCTAGTTTCAATAACATATTGATCAATAGGCTAAGAGGTAGTTTGAGAACTATTATCCCTATTTTGTATAACCACTACTTTTGGTTCACCAGTTGATATTGATTGAATTTTAGAATTCTCCAACAATGGCATGGGAATGAAATAAAAATAAAAGCAAATATCACATGAGATGTTACTAACAATCTTAATCTTTGAACATAAATAAAATCTATACCACAATTAAACACATTATAATTAGATCACCAATACACTAATAAACAAGCAAGTTATTTGCTTTAATCAATGAAAAAGTTAGCTAAATGAATTTTTATCCCATAGAGTCATAGATCATAGTAAATATATTATAATAAATATGCAGATTTGAGGCAAACTGAAATATGTGTAGAAAATAACAAAATAATAGATTTGAAACATGCATGAATGCACCTCACCAGCCAACTTAAACATTACAAAACTTTTATGAAAAAAAAAACACTAACTAAATATCAATAATTATAAGCCATAATAACAAAATACTAGTAAATGTAATTAAGAAAAAAAATACTCAGAGCTAAACACAAAGGCTTTGTTTGGGACGGCTTTCTTACTGCTTCTTAAAGCTGTTTTCTAGTATAAAAATTTTAATTTTCACACTAAAAAACTACTTTAAGAAGCAATAAGAAAGCCGTCCCAAACAAATCCTAAATAGTAAGTAGAATTATAAATCATAAGAAAATAGCATATGAAATTCATAACTCTTACGTAGGAAAAACATGATAAGTATGTCTTAGAATTATTATCTTATATATGTTAGTATTAAGGGTTTAATACATTAACAATGTATTAAATATAATAATTAGAATTATTATCTTATATTTTGTATATATGTTGGTAGGCTAAGCCGTCTTAGCTTATGATGGATATTAAAAAGGTGAGATTTTGTGATATTTAATGCATTCTATTCCCTCCATCTTATATCTTCTCTATTACTATTCTTTCAGGACTATCTATATATTTATTATTTTTTTATTACCTTGTTATGATGTGTTTTTTTTTTTTTTATTTTATTATCTTTCTAAACACTTACTTTAGGCTCTCCAAAAAACATTTTAACATACTAAAAGACTTAATAAAATATTTTATAAACTGCTCATATTCTTAGCTATGAGTCTACTGATAACTTTAAAAAGGATTTATAACCTAAGGTTTTTGCCTACTATTTAAGCCTATGTCCTATAATCATGATCGTTGCTTAGATCAGACCCTCTTTATGCTGAATGAAGAACTTGAAGAATCATCCTCAATTAAGAATATTCTTATATGTTACATTTGTTCAATTAAGAACTGAAGCTACATACACTACCTGGCCGAAGTCCCCTTGCCCGTCTCCTCCATATCGTGCGAATCACAACAAGCCGCAAACCCCCAGCTCACGGAGCAATTATTAGGTCCTTTCACTGGATGTAGAGGAAGGTTCGGTTTTAGCCAAAAATAGCCCTCTCAGCCGACCATAATCTCCTCTTCTCTACTCTACCCGAGCCCCTCAATCAACCAACCCACCTCGTACTCTGTGTTCCAGAAACCTGTATCTCTCCCCTCATAGCTACGAGAGATTATTCTGTGTGGACACTGGATGAGAGAACTGTCCGGTTACACTCGTCGGTACCGAGCGCGGTACATTTTTGTGATGATGTGGAGCATTTTTATTGGTCTCCGGATGACATCCGGAGTCCGCACAAAATAATTTGCCCAAAATTATAGCTGAACCCAATCCCTCTCTGATCCTTCTTCCCTCTACTATTATTGTTGTTAATTATTTTTATCAATAATTATTATTAATAATATTTAGTAATATTATTATTATTTAAAAAAGAAAGATAAAAATGATTAAAAAAAAAGGAAAAAGAGATTTAAAAAAAAGGAAAAAGATAGTTAAAAAAGAAGTAAAAGAGAAGAATTTTTTTTGTTTCGTGATCATCACCATCGTCATTGCTCCGACACCACCAAAGTTGTCGCTTGTCACGAAGGTAAAATGATTTTCAAACTCAAAAATCTCCAAAATCTCGTCGCTACGAAATCACATATACAGTCTTTCCTTAGGGAGGTGGGAGGAAACCCGGTGCAGTGCTTGCACCGAGGCGGGTAGGCCCTATACATACTTTTCTTAGCATGATAGGGACAATTTTGAGTACCTGTGCACATGCTTTTATTTCTAGGAGAAAAAATATGCATTTCAAACATGTACCCCGAAGACCCATACACACTTTTCTTAGCATTATGGGATTGAAGACCACGGCCATGGTGTTGCTCAGCACCTACTACTATATATGCTTGTCTAGTATAATTAATGGGAAGATCCAGCTCTCCAAATTTCTCCTAAACAAGGGAGACGTTGAGAGACTGTCAAAATTAAGACTGAAATGCACATAACTTAAATAAATAACAATGGATCAAACTTGAACAAATGTAGGAATCAAATTTGAACTGAATAGCAGAGAACTGAACCTTAAACTCTAAAATGTGCAACCAAATAAAAAAAGCAAATGTTAAATAAATGTGCCTGCAAATGGTGATATTCATTGCAAACATACACAAGTAGCGTGTGACAAATGCCAGGGCTTTCATAAAGTTAATGGCAATTAAGCTTTCAACAAATACATTGATTCCTTGTAAGCAAATGAAGATAATATGCAATGAATGCAAGTACCAGCGAGTCGCTATAGAAGACTCTTCGTGTGTACTAACATACTATATGTGAGAAAATACATAAGAACTTCAGCAAATATAGACACTTGTGAGTCGTTGTAGGAGACTCGTCATGTACACGATATGCTATCCATAAGTAAATACAAAAGAGACGTGATAAATGCAAGCATCTGCGAACCACTACGGGAGATTCATCATTGAATGATAGGTTGCTTTCAAGAAACTGCGAGTGACTAATAGTGTAACGCTATGATTCACTTGTAAGAAAAAGTAGGGAAATAGTAGTAAAAATTATGGGCCACTCATGAAATGAGGTAGTAAATTTGCAACGCCAAACTGTCATATTAGATAAATTGGTTCACTTGCAAGTGATGGGTGAAAGACTCCTAGTGCATTGTACAATGTATTTGCCATCAAAAGTACATTCATGTGATTTGAATGTTGAAGAAAAATGAGAACATACGGGAGAAGAAAATAAATGAACCACATTGCCAGTGCATGACAGATGAAGTCCAATGCACTACTGAATAATGCCACCGGATATGCAACACTCGTACATGCGACAGAAGACGTTTCTCAAGCTTCAAATGAAACTTTGTGCAAACTTTAAATGACGATCACTTAGCACAAATAATTATATTTATATATTTAAATGCCCCTTTCATGCATTAAAATATGATTACCAGCATGGGCCCTGACAAGCGCGATGTGTGCATACACGTGATGTTTGAGAATACTGCACGGGTCAAGAAATGAACTTCAATCCAAGACCGATCCTTCTATGTGGATAGATAAGAGTTAACATTGTTCAAACCATCAAAGAAATATACGGTCGCGACATCGACCGGGATATTTATTTTATACATTCATATTAAGCCTTCAATTAAGATCTATAACAAAGAAAATTCACTAATAAAAGCATAAAGCCAACGGTGAGTCTGATCCTATGTCGACGAGTAGACATAGTCTACAATGTTCAACCAACAAAATGAATTGCCCATAAGTATAACCTGATGATAGCAGTGTTGATAGAAAATATCAACCGAATGGGACTTCAAATATTTTAGCATGGCTCCCAAATTCTCATGAAAACTAAATTTTACAAAATTATAAAAATAAAAAATATTTAAAATTAAAATAAATAACCATAATACTTAAAATAAAATACTCATCCACCTTCCATAATATTTTGTCGAGGTGGATAAATCTGAAAGTTACTACAACTCATAAAGAGTAAATGTCTGGTCGAGAATATCATTATGATTCATTCTCAAATTATTTTTTATTAGTAAGGATGTGATACATGTTCTCTAACTAGTGGTTTCATCGCTAAATGACATCACAAGTAAACTTTTATCATTAGGTGGTTCTGCCAAATTGCACCTTTAAATTACACTAATGCTCAAAGCTCATATGTTTCCCAACAGTGCTAAATCATTGAGTGATGAATCAATAGGCTATAACTGATAGGGTACAAAGCCATATGTCAGCTAAGGTGGATTTTATCATACCCCAACTCAATCAGGATAGGTCATATTGTGTTGAGCCATATCAGAAAAATATCAAGATCTAGTTTTCGATTGTTCATATTATCTTATAATATTTATTTCAAATAACAACATTAGGGGGGTGTAAGTGAGCCGAGCCGGCTCAAGCTGGACTCGTTTATGAGCTCGCGAGCCGAGCTTATCGAGCTCGAGCTCGAGCTTGAGCCGGCTCGCCCGAGCTGGTTCGCCCGAGCCGGTGTGGGCTACGAAAATTCGGCCTCGGCCTCCGCTCGCTGTGCTTTTTCTTTTTGTTCGGCGAGGGAGTTTTAACTGAATATGTTCAGAGGTAAATTTTGGAAGGCAGATGGGTTTGTAGATAAGACACTACCCAGAGGTTTCGCCCTCATTTGGTGAGGACTTTATGATCTGAGTTTTGGGTTCCTATAGGCGCAAGCCCCTATAGTTAATTACCCCTCCCGATCATGAGAGAGAACTTTCGATTAAGACTAGTCGTCAATCAGATAAATAGAATATACGTGTTATCTGGCATATAGCATGAAATTTCACCATCTTACACTTAAAGCGGATGGTGGGGGAACGGATGATAGGCCCGTTCAAGATCCCATGGTTCCGTCGTCCCGGGCCATCGTGGTCCCTGGTCTACTTAGTCAGAGGAGGTAGTCGACCCAACCTGACAGAAGAATCCTTGTCGGCAGCCATGGGTTGCTTCGTCCAAGGGGACCTTATAGACCGGAGTTGAATGTTTGTCTAAGGGGACAAATTTGAATCCACCTTAGCTAACAAAGGGAGGCTTTGTGCCATATCGATCATATCCTATTGATTCATATCTCAAGGATTTAACGCCATGAATGAGCGTATTTGTAATATCAAAATCTGCTACAGGATCATCCAGGACGATCTGGATCGTCCTGGGACGATCAGTGGAAATTTTGGTCCAGAATGTGCCCAGTTTTGCTCCAGGTGATTTTCTGTACTATCGTCTAGACATTTGCAAGAGGATGTACCTTGGTGTATGCTTTTTGCTGATGATATTCTTCTTGTTGAT